>NW_015159775.1:282087-295805 GCF_001447785.1 Gekko japonicus
GGAAGGAAGGAAGGAAGGAAGGAAGGAAGGAAGGAGGCCATGGGAGGGAGGGAGGAGGCAGGCTATGGGAGGGAGGGGGAGACAAAGGAGGCCATGGGAGGGAGGGAGGAGGCAGGCTATGGGAGGGAGGGGGAGACAAAGGAGGCCATGGGAGAGGAAGGAAGGAAGGAAGGAAGGGAGGGAGGAGACAAAGGAGGTCACGAGAGGGAGGGAGGGAGGAGACAAAGGAGGTCACGAGAGGGAGGGAGGGAGGAGACAAAGGAGGTCACGAGAGGGAGGGAGGGAGGAGACAAAGGAGGTCACGAGAGGGAGGGAGGGAGGAGACAAAGGAGGTCACGAGAGGGAGGGAGGGAGGAGACAAAGGAGGTCACGAGAGGGAGGGAGGGAGGAGACAAAGGAGGTCACGAGAGGGAGGGAGGGAGGAGACAAAGGAGGTCACGAGAGGGAGGGAGGGAGGAGACAAAGGAGGTCACGAGAGGGAGGGAGGGAGGAGACAAAGGAGGTCACGAGAGGGAGGGAGGGAGGAGACAAAGGAGGTCACGAGAGGGAGGGAGGGAGGAGACAAAGGAGGTCACGAGAGGGAGGGAGGGAGGAGACAAAGGAGGTCACGAGAGGGAGGGAGGGAGGAGACAAAGGAGGTCACGAGAGGGAGGGAGGGAGGAGACAAAGGAGGTCACGAGAGGGAGGGAGGGAGGAGACAAAGGAGGTCACGAGAGGGAGGGAGGGAGGAGACAAAGGAGGTCACGAGAGGGAGGGAGGGAGGAGACAAAGGAGGTCACGAGAGGGAGGGAGGGAGGAGACAAAGGAGGTCACGAGAGGGAGGGAGGGAGGAGACAAAGGAGGTCACGAGAGGGAGGGAGGGAGGAGACAAAGGAGGTCACGAGAGGGAGGGAGGGAGGAGACAAAGGAGGTCACGAGAGGGAGGGAGGGAGGAGACAAAGGAGGTCACGAGAGGGAGGGAGGGAGGAGACAAAGGAGGTCACGAGAGGGAGGGAGGGAGGAGACAAAGGAGGTCACGAGAGGGAGGGAGGGAGGAGACAAAGGAGGTCACGAGAGGGAGGGAGGGAGGAGACAAAGGAGGTCACGAGAGGGAGGGAGGGAGGAGACAAAGGAGGTCACGAGAGGGAGGGAGGGAGGAGACAAAGGAGGTCACGAGAGGGAGGGAGGGAGGAGACAAAGGAGGTCACGAGAGGGAGGGAGGGAGGAGACAAAGGAGGTCACGAGAGGGAGGGAGGGAGGAGACAAAGGAGGTCACGAGAGGGAGGGAGGGAGGAGACAAAGGAGGTCACGAGAGGGAGGGAGGGAGGAGACAAAGGAGGTCACGAGAGGGAGGGAGGGAGGAGACAAAGGAGGTCACGAGAGGGAGGGAGGGAGGAGACAAAGGAGGTCACGAGAGGGAGGGAGGGAGGAGACAAAGGAGGTCACGAGAGGGAGGGAGGGAGGAGACAAAGGAGGTCACGAGAGGGAGGGAGGGAGGAGACAAAGGAGGTCACGAGAGGGAGGGAGGGAGGAGACAAAGGAGGTCACGAGAGGGAGGGAGGGAGGAGACAAAGGAGGTCACGAGAGGGAGGGAGGGAGGAGACAAAGGAGGTCACGAGAGGGAGGGAGGGAGGAGACAAAGGAGGTCACGAGAGGGAGGGAGGGAGGAGACAAAGGAGGTCACGAGAGGGAGGGAGGGAGGAGACAAAGGAGGTCACGAGAGGGAGGGAGGGAGGAGACAAAGGAGGTCACGAGAGGGAGGGAGGGAGGAGACAAAGGAGGTCACGAGAGGGAGGGAGGGAGGAGACAAAGGAGGTCACGAGAGGGAGGGAGGGAGGAGACAAAGGAGGTCACGAGAGGGAGGGAGGGAGGAGACAAAGGAGGTCACGAGAGGGAGGGAGGGAGGAGACAAAGGAGGTCACGAGAGGGAGGGAGGGAGGAGACAAAGGAGGTCACGAGAGGGAGGGAGGGAGGAGACAAAGGAGGTCACGAGAGGGAGGGAGGGAGGAGACAAAGGAGGTCACGAGAGGGAGGGAGGGAGGAGACAAAGGAGGTCACGAGAGGGAGGGAGGGAGGAGACAAAGGAGGTCACGAGAGGGAGGGAGGGAGGAGACAAAGGAGGTCACGAGAGGGAGGGAGGGAGGAGACAAAGGAGGTCACGAGAGGGAGGGAGGGAGGAGACAAAGGAGGTCACGAGAGGGAGGGAGGGAGGAGACAAAGGAGGTCACGAGAGGGAGGGAGGGAGGAGACAAAGGAGGTCACGAGAGGGAGGGAGGGAGGAGACAAAGGAGGTCACGAGAGGGAGGGAGGGAGGAGACAAAGGAGGTCACGAGAGGGAGGGAGGGAGGAGACAAAGGAGGTCACGAGAGGGAGGGAGGGAGGAGACAAAGGAGGTCACGAGAGGGAGGGAGGGAGGAGACAAAGGAGGTCACGAGAGGGAGGGAGGGAGGAGACAAAGGAGGTCACGAGAGGGAGGGAGGGAGGAGACAAAGGAGGTCACGAGAGGGAGGGAGGGAGGAGACAAAGGAGGTCACGAGAGGGAGGGAGGGAGGAGACAAAGGAGGTCACGAGAGGGAGGGAGGGAGGAGACAAAGGAGGTCACGAGAGGGAGGGAGGGAGGAGACAAAGGAGGTCACGAGAGGGAGGGAGGGAGGAGACAAAGGAGGTCACGAGAGGGAGGGAGGGAGGAGACAAAGGAGGTCACGAGAGGGAGGGAGGGAGGAGACAAAGGAGGTCACGAGAGGGAGGGAGGGAGGAGACAAAGGAGGTCACGAGAGGGAGGGAGGGAGGAGACAAAGGAGGTCACGAGAGGGAGGGAGGGAGGAGACAAAGGAGGTCACGAGAGGGAGGGAGGGAGGAGACAAAGGAGGTCACGAGAGGGAGGGAGGGAGGAGACAAAGGAGGTCACGAGAGGGAGGGAGGGAGGAGACAAAGGAGGTCACGAGAGGGAGGGAGGGAGGAGACAAAGGAGGTCACGAGAGGGAGGGAGGGAGGAGACAAAGGAGGTCACGAGAGGGAGGGAGGGAGGAGACAAAGGAGGTCACGAGAGGGAGGGAGGGAGGAGACAAAGGAGGTCACGAGAGGGAGGGAGGGAGGAGACAAAGGAGGTCACGAGAGGGAGGGAGGGAGGAGACAAAGGAGGTCACGAGAGGGAGGGAGGGAGGAGACAAAGGAGGTCACGAGAGGGAGGGAGGGAGGAGACAAAGGAGGTCACGAGAGGGAGGGAGGGAGGAGACAAAGGAGGTCACGAGAGGGAGGGAGGGAGGAGACAAAGGAGGTCACGAGAGGGAGGGAGGGAGGAGACAAAGGAGGTCACGAGAGGGAGGGAGGGAGGAGACAAAGGAGGTCACGAGAGGGAGGGAGGGAGGAGACAAAGGAGGTCACGAGAGGGAGGGAGGGAGGAGACAAAGGAGGTCACGAGAGGGAGGGAGGGAGGAGACAAAGGAGGTCACGAGAGGGAGGGAGGGAGGAGACAAAGGAGGTCACGAGAGGGAGGGAGGGAGGAGACAAAGGAGGTCACGAGAGGGAGGGAGGGAGGAGACAAAGGAGGTCACGAGAGGGAGGGAGGGAGGAGACAAAGGAGGCCATGAGAGGGAGGGAGGAGACAAAGGAGGCTATGAGAAGGAGGGAGAGAGGAGACAAAGGAGGCCATGAGAGGGAGGGAGAGAGGAAGGAAGGAAGGAGGTCATGAGAGGGAGGGAGAGAGGAAGGAGGGAGGGAGGAGACAAAGGAGGCCATGAGAAGGAGGGAGGGAGGGAGGAGACAAAGGAGGTCACGAGAGGGAGGGAGGGAGGAGACAAAGGAGGCCATGAGATGGAGGGAGGGAGGAAGTTTAAAGTGCAGTGGGAAAGGAGGGAGGGAGGAAAAATTGACTAAGGTACAGGCAGAAAAAAGAAAGAGAAAGAAGGAAAGAAAGAAAGAAAGAGAAGGAAAGAGAAGGAAAGACAGAAAGAAAAGGAAGGAGGAGGAGGAAGAAGAAGAGTTGGATTTATACCCTGCCCTTCACTCAGAGTCTCAAAGTGGCTTACTATCTCCTTCCCTTCCTCTCCCCACAACAGACACCATGTGGGGTAGGCGGGACTGAGAGAGCTCTGACAGAACTGCTCTTGCGAGTCAGCCACAGTTCTCTCAGAGCTGTTCTTTCAAGAGCAGTTCTCTCAGAGCTCTCTCAGCCCCACCTCCCTCACAGGCAGTGTTCCCTCTAAGCTGAGTTAGTGTGAGCCAGCTCACAGTTATTTTAGCCTCCGACTCACACACTGTTGTCCTTGTTCAGGAAGGATGGCTCCAGAGCAAACTACTTTATGCAGCAGCCAAATCGCTCGCTCACAACTTTAATGCCAGGAGCTCACAAAGTAGAATTTTTGCTCACAAGACTCCACAGCTTAGAGGGAGCATTGCTCACAGGGTGTCTGTGGGGAGGGGAAGGGGAAGAAGATTGTAAGCCCCTCTGAGACAGGGGCAAGGTATAAATCCAATCTCCTCTTACTCTTCTGCTTCTTCTTCCTCTTCCTCCCCCCCACCTAACTGGACTCTGGGGACAAGGAAGTTGTCATTGATGTGTTCTTTTTCAGATTTTCTTGCAAAAGGGTTTGGGTGTCCCCTAGGTTTGTTTACCCGGTTTTCTTGGCAATCGATGAGCATGTAATGTACATCATTTAAAAGATCATCTGCATCGTGGATCGTCAAGCACCAAGTATGGCCCGGAGGTCTCAAAGAATGACAACTGATCCCCAGATAGCAGGGATGGCTCCATGGCATTATACCTCAGAGGTCCTTTCTCTTTTCAAACCTGCCCCCACCCCCAGCTCCACCCCCAAATCTCTAGGAATTTCCCAATTTAGAGTAGGAACCCCTAGAATGTTGATTTATCATTGCACAAAAAGTATACAGATCGTATATATGATGAGAGTCAGTGTAGTATGGTGGTTAAGAATGTTGGACAGGGATATGGGAGACCCAGGTTCGAATCCCCAGTCATGGCACGGAAGCTTGCTGGGTGACCTCGGGCCAGTCACACACTCTCAGCCTAGCCTACCTCACAGGGTCGTTGTGAGGACAGAACGGAGGAGAGGGGAAATAATATAAGTCACTTTGGGTCTCATTGGGGAGAAAGGCCGGGTATAAAAGAATTAGATAGATGCATTGAAAATGTAATGCACATAAAATGCTGTTTTGCTGCTACACTTCCCGAATGGGTCCGTTTTACGGGGAGCAAATACGGCCTGTGGCCAACACCCAATAGCGTAAAAAGACCGAAGCCAAGAATTCGGTTTGGGCACTGGCAAAGTGAACTGAACATGGGGGTGTGGGGAAGGGGTCATAAGGACGGGGGTGAGAAATCCAAACCCCTTCTTCCTCCATTCCCTTCTCCACCACATCTTTTCCTATGTCGTGGCCAGGGGTGATTTCCTGCAGGAGTGCACAGGAGCAGAGCTCCGGCAGTAAAGAGCCCAGGGGGTGGGCACATGCAACGAGCCACGCCCCCTGCTCCTAGCAGCCCCAGGCCACGAGGAGCAAGAAGCATTTCTTTCTTTCTTTCTTTCTTTCTTTCTTTCTTTCTTTCTTTCTTTCTTTCTTTCTCTCTTTCTTTCTTTCTCTCTCTCTCTCTCTCTCTCTCTCTCTCTCTCTCTCTTTCTTTCTTTCTCACCTTCTTTCCTTCTCTCCTTCTTTTCCTTTCCCTCCTTATTTCCTTTCTCCCTCTTTCTTTCCCTCCTTCTTTCCTTCTCTTTTTCCCCTCCTTCCTTCCTGCACAGATCTGCACGTTCCCCCCATCTCCAGCTAGCAATCTAAAACAATCCAGTGGCACCTTTAAGGCCAAGTTTTATTTAGGTACAAGCTCTCCTTCCTCTGCTAGGGCAGTTCTGCGCGTCCCCCCCCCCCATAGCTAGCAATCCAAAACAGTCCAGTGGAGCCTGAGCGGTGGGTGTTGCCTTCTGACACACTTCCGGTGATGTCAGGGGGTGTGGCATATGCAAATACATTATGCTAATGCGCTCCTGCACCTCTTTTTCCACGAAATGACCCCTGGTCGTCGCCAGTGTTCCATCTCAACTGAGTTAGTGTGAGCTAGCTCACCGTTTTTTAGCCTCCGGCTCACACATTTTTGTCTTAGCTCAGGAAGGCTGGCTTCAGAGCAAACTACTTTATGCGGCCGCCAAATCGCTCGCTCACAGCTTTCATGCCAGTAGCTCAAAAAAGGAGAATTTTTGCTCACAGGACTGGCCCATGTGTGCACAAACCTCCCCCGGCCCCCCAGCTGCCCCCGGAGCGCTGATTTAGCGATCCGCACTCCGGGGGCAACTTCGCTATTAGATATATAGATGACGGAGCTCTCAGGGATGTGCGATCTCTATCAAAGAGCAGTGGCTCCCAAAGTGGGCGATACCACTGGCGGGGGGGGGGCAGTGCGATTGCCTAGGGCAGGGGTGTCAAACTCATTTGTCATGAGGGCCGGATCTGACATAAATGAGACCTTGTTGGGCTGGGCCATGTGTGTCATAAGATGTAATGCCAGGTAGTAGAGATATAAACTTTCTAAAGGACACAAACACAAAGATTAGTGTGTTTCCCTTGCTTAAAACATTAGCACTCTTGTAATATTTTGTTTATTTTGTTTATTTAACAGTACCTGATAACTGACACCTCTTGCTCTGAATTACTGCATTAAAATGTCTGTGCTGTTGCAATCTTGAGTATGCATAAGAACATAAGAGACGCCAATGTTGGACCAGGCCAAAGGCCCATCCAGTCCAACACTCTGTCACACAGTGGCCAAAAATACCAGGTGCCATCAGGAGGTCCACCAGTGGGGCCAGGACATTAGAAGCCCTCCCACTGTTGGCCCCCCCCCAAGCACCAAAAAGACAGCCACTTCCATTGTAAATGGGCCTGAAACCTCTGAACATTTTGTGATTGGCCCATGAAAATCAGGCGCCCCACCCTTCTGTCTCCCCCCATGACATGCAACGCGACAGAAGATGTGAAGACGTGGGCACCACGGTGCTGTTCATTCCCCCAAGGCCTGCTGCAAGTCACTGGCTTCTGCCTGCAGTCTCAAGGGAATGCAAAGCGTGATAAGGTCCGCGGTTGAAAGAATTTCTCCCAAAAAATGTTATGGAAATAAGGACATCAGCTACGTCTTGCTAGCAGCCAGGCTTTTTGTAACACAGAATCCTGCTCTATATCACCCCATGCCATGCATTTGATCATGGGGGACTAGGGTCGCCAACCTCCAGGTGGGGCCTGGATAGCTCCCGGAATCACCACTGATCTCCTGTCAATAGAGCTCAGTTCCCCCGGAGGAAATGGCTGCTCTGCAGGGTGGACTCTGTGGCATTCTACCCTGATGAGGTCTTGCCCCACCCCAAATCCCGCCCTCCCCAGGCTCCGCCCCCCCATCTCCAGGTATTTCCCATCTTAGAGATGGCAACCCTCGGTTCGACTGCGGTTTTACCTGGCATTTTCAGGCTGGCTTCAGAGCATGTGCCAAATGCCCTCCTAGAGTAGCCGGCTCTGAGTTGGGAAACACCTGGAGATTTGGGGGTGGAGCCTGGGGAGGGTGGGGTTAGGGCAAAAAGGAGGGAGCTGCAGCAGCAGCAACAGAACTGGAAGCAGGAAGCAGGAGATGGCCAGTTCCACTGCGGGCCTGATGGAAATCCCTTCCGGGGGTCTGATCCGGCCCACGGGCTGCATGTTTGACACCCCTGGCCTAGGGGTACTAAGAGGCAGGGGGACAGCAGGGGGCACTGGAGGTGAGCCCCTTTGACTGTGTTGTTCCCTTATTTACGCTGTCCTAATCCTGCACTGAGCTCCCGTCTCTAGTTCCAACTCCTGTCAACCTAGCAGTTCGAAAGCAAGAGATTGCAAGTAGATAAATAGGTACCACATCAGTGGGAAGGTAACAGCGTTCCGTGCGCCTTGGTGTTTAGTCATGCCGGCCACATGACCACGGAAACCTCTTCGGACAGCGCTGACTCTTCGGCTTTGAAACGGAGATGAGCGCCGCAACCCTAGAGTCGGATTCGACTGGCTTTCGAGCAAGGGAACCTTTACCTTTACTTTAATCCTGCACTATGCAAAGCGGCTAAGAAGCTCCTTGTTGCAATTCCAGCGTTTGTATTTGGTGGCACGTGGTTTCAATGTGGTCATCCCACTTCTCTCCAGCTAAGTGACTGTGAACCAGACATCTGAATGCCGATATCACTTCATCGAGCCCAACAATCTCATTAAGAATTTACTGAACGGTGAAGTGGTTACTCCAGGTGGTATCTAAGATTCTTGCTTAAATGACCATCGTGCTTTGAAAAGCCGGCGTCACCAGATCGGGTGCATCGATTCTGTTTGAATACAGTTAGAGTCTAGTGGCACCTTTAAGACCAACAAATACGTGTCCAGAAGAGGGCAAGCAGGATGGTGAGAGGGTTGGAATCCAAGTCTTATGAGGAAAGGCTGAAAGAGTTGGGTCTGTTTAGCCTGGGAAAGAGAAGGCTTAGAGGGGACATGATTGCAGTCTTCAAATATTTGAAGGGCTGTCATGGAGAAGATGGAGCAGATCTATTCTCTCTTGCTCCGGATTGCAAGACTAGATCTAATGGGTGGAAATGACAAGGGAGTCGTTACCGGCTAAATATCAGGAGAAACTTCCTAACCGTAAGAGTGCTTGAGCAGTGGAACAGTCTGCCTCGGGAGGTGGTGGATGCTCCTTTGCTGGACGTTTTCAAGCGGAAGCTGGACGACCATCTTTCGGTATGTTGTAGGTATGTAGGGCTCTCTTTTGGCTATGCTCCTGCAGAGTGCAGGGGGTTGGACTAGATGACCTGCAAGGTCCCTTCCAACTCTAACATTCTATGAAATAAACATTTGTCGGACTTAGAGGTGCCCCCGGGCCCTAAATTTGTTCTATCGCTTCAGACCAACACGGCTGACCAACTGGATCCATGTGTTTGACTAAGTTAAACCAGAAAGTTTAAATCGGATTTGGAATACATGCACAATTAAGTGTTACCATTTTGAATTGTATTGTTATCATCTTCCTTAGTGGGCCGTGTGAATTGCTTCTCTGAACACGATACGCCGTGATAAAGTTTATTGCCGGTGGCCAAAGGCCATTACAATCTGACACATACAACATCATTGCAAATATCCGCATTAAAACAATCTAACCCATCCAAGTACTAACCAGGGCCAACCCTATCGAGTGCGGGTTGCCAGCTCTGGGTCTGGAAATTCCTGGAGATTTGGGGGGTGGAGACTGGGGAGGGCGGGGTTTGGCGAGGAGAGTCGCTTCAATGCAGTGTTCCCTCTAAGCTGAGTTAGTGTGAGCTAGCTCACCAGTTTTTCAGCCTCCAGCTCACACATTTTTGTCCTAGCTCAGGAAGGGATGGCTCCAGAGCAAACTGATTTATGCAGTAACCACACTCACAGCTTTAGTGCCGGTAGCTCACAAAGTAGAATTTTTGCTCACAAGACTCCACAGCTCAGAGGGAGCATGTCTACAGTGGTGTACAATGCCACAGAGTCCACCTTCCAAAGCTACCATTTTCTCCCAGTGAACTCAGGGGTCATTTCGTAGAAAAAGAGGTGCGGGAGCTCATTAGCATAACTCATTAGCATAACTTATTTGCAGATGCCGGAAGTGTGTCAGAAGGCAACACCCACCGCTCAGGCGCCACTGGACTGTTTTGGATTGCTAGCTATTGGGGGGGGGGACGTGAAGATCTGTCCTTGCAGAGGAGGGAGAGCTTGTACCTGAATAAAACTTGGTCTTAAAGGTGCCACTAGACTGTTTGGGGGGGGGTGCTCTGCAACTTACCTGGCTGCTTCTTGCTCTGACTGAGGGCTGCTGGGAGCAGGGGGCGGGGCTTTTTGCATGTGCCCGCCCACTGGGCTCTTTACTGCCGGAGCTCCGCTCCTGTGCGCTCCTGCAGGAAATGACCCCTGGGTGAACTAATCTCTGTCACCTGGAGACCAGCTGTAATCCCAGAAGATCTCTTGCCACTACCTGGAGGCTAAACAATAGGGACCCCAAGTGTACGTAGTATGCAAAAATATAAACTGCAAGGGTAGACCATCAAAAGATACACAACTGTCACAAGTAAACACTAGACATCAGTAGATATCAGCAGACATCTCAGATTCCATTTGAGATGTGAGCTGTGCCTACATTACTGTGGAAATTGGGTTCCATTTTCAGCCGTACAACTGAAGAAGATTGCTTTGAAACGTCTGGCATACCTGGGAAGGGCGTTTTCAGCGGTGAGAAGTTTATTTGTCCTCTGCCTTTTTTTGTGGACTTTGAGGTCTTTGGGGCAGTATTATAGTCAAAGGGTATAGAGGAGTCTCTTATTGGATATTTTCCACTATAATCAAATTGTATTTTGAATTTACAAATGGTGTTTTTGAATTGTGACCACCAATTCCATTGTATCTTCAATTTATTGTTATTGTATTGCAATAGTCTGATGTCTACTGTTTATTTGTGAAAGTTGTATATCTTTTGGTGGTCTACCCTTGTGGTTTATATTTTTGCATACTACCTGGAGGCTGGCAACTCTACTGTTGAGCTTCCAAGATCTGACAAGGTCAGACTAGCCTCAGCCATCCAAGTCAGGGCAGGTATATCGGAAGAACACCTGATATCAGTCATATCAGAAATGGAGGGAGATGCAAGTGAATTGAAAGCAGTGTTGCGTAGTGGTTAGAGTGTCAGAAGACAGCTTGGGAGAGCAAGGTTCGAATCCTCACTCCACCACAAGCTCGTTGGATGGCTTTGGACCCGGTCAGTCTGTCGTCCTAACCAACCTCCCTGGGAACAAAGTTTAGTCCAATGGCACCTTTAGGACCAACTGGGGGGAACAGACGAACCGAAACAGATGGTAACCAGGAACTAACTTGTCATTTTTTTATATGTTAAAAAAGAAATGTGTCCTCACTATTTTGCATGCTAATTTAACAAATTTAACAAACCCATATATACAACTATGCTTTGTGATTCCGTTTCAACGTCTGACAAGGTGTGCCTGCACACGAACGCTTACACCCTGAATGAAACTTTGGCCCCGGTTACATGGCAGGTTTAGGGCCGGAAGAGGGATGGATCGGGGGCGCAGCAAATGGGCGCGATCACACCGCAACATCTGGGAAGCGGCGCACACCCGTCCCCAATCCGGCCCTTTAGGCCGAAAATGCACATAGAAAAAAAACCTAGAAAAAGGTAGGACCTACCTGAAACGGCGCAGCAAGCGCGGCCGTGAGATCGCCGGCGCGCCCGTCTTCAGGAGCAATCGAGGCTCCCAGCCGAACTGCGTATGTGCACACATGCGCAGCCGGCTGCCTCGCGCTCCCTTCCGTGGCTCCCCCCCCCCCGGCATCTGATCGTGCCGGGGAGCAACTGCGCGGCGGCTCAGGGGATCTGTCTGATCCTGCCGCCGCGTGTCTCTTTTGGTGCGGCTCTAAAAAGCCGCACTTTAGCCGTTCTCCCCCCCTCTCATGTGGCAGGGGCCTTTGTTGGTCTTAAAGGTGCCCCCGGAATCTAACTTTGTTCTACTGCTTCAGGCCAACATGGCTACCCACCTGGATCAACCTCCCTGGGGTCGTCTGAGGATACAACAGGGACAGGGAGAGCGAAATCAGCCGCCCTGGTCCACCACTGTATGTGAAAACGTCTTACCTAAGTATGAGTTTGTAGATATTAATATCTCATGCTGTGTCAATGGTAGATAAAAAGTAATACTGAAAATCAAAAGTTATTAAACACTTAATATTATTTGACAATACTCTGTTCCCTGCTTGGAGAAGGGAGCAGAATCTAACCCACCCACAATACCATCATACAACAGACATCCACCACTTGCCCCTATTATATGCTTGTAAATTATACGAAACATACACACTCAAATATGCAAGGGAAACACTGTAAGCTAGTGTGAAGTGTCTGGAATACTGCAGTGGAAAAATCAAGAGAATATCTTGTTGAGTACATGAGAAACTGCAAGTTAAAACACTTGTGACAGTAGCTGGCAACTGCAGAGTTCAGGGACTGTTATGGTTACCTTTGATGACGTCAGGACCTGGTGTTCAGGCTTTCCTCTATAGGGGGTGGTGCCTGGTCTCCCCAAAGGAGGGCAGGATTTTTTTTAAAAGCGTGACCGAAAGACAGAAAGCTGTGCGCAGCGGCATTCCAGAAGGAATCTGAGAAATTCTAGTTAAAGTGAGGAGAAGGAGGAACACAAAGCAATGCGGAGAGAAATCCTGGAATGAAAGAGTGCACATTGCACCTTTAGGCAGGGCTTTTTTTTGGGGGGGGGGGTGCCGGAAGTCTCAAGAGGGAAATGAAGTTTTTAATCTGTATCCTGAAAACTCGCGAACTTTTAAACGTTTTAAAAAGAATTTTGTTGAAGAGGTTCCGGAACTCCGTTCCGGCGCATTCTCCCCCCCAAAAACCCCTGCCTCTAGGACAGGCCACATAAAAGATGGGAGACGGATCTTCAGTCTTATTCATTGGGACTTTTAGTACAAGAAAAGGAATACTTTGCGGCTCCACGTGGATCAGGAGTGTAGGGTTGCCAGTTCTAGGTTGGCAAATACCTAGAGATTTGAGCCTGGGGAGGGGGGGGTTTGGGGAAGGGAGGGGCCTCAGCAGAGTACAAGGCCATAAAGTCCGCCCTCCAGAGCACCCATTTCCCCCATGGGAACTGGAGATCAGATGTAAGAGCGAGACATCTCCAGGTCCGACCTGGAGGTTGGCAACTAATCAGGAGTTGCGTCTATTAGGCTTTCTAAAACTGCAGGCAATGCGACAACTGTCAACTGGCTCTTCAGGGGAATGTCCTTTTTTGTAAACAGATTTTTTTTTAAGTTTGCCAAAATTAGGAACATTTGTCCAAGTTTTAATGTTCAGTTTGGCTTTAAGGCTGCTTCACCTCCTTTAAGAATGTGAGAAGAGCCCTGCTGGATCAGACCAGTGGTCCATCTAGTCCGGCATCCTGTCTCACACACCGGCCAACCAGTTCCTCTGGAGGGCCAACAACAGGGCATAGAGGCTGAGGCCTTCCCTGATAAGAACATCAGAAGAGCCGTGCTGGACCAGACCAGTGGTCCCTCTGGTCCAGCATCCTGTCTCACACAGTGGCCAACTAGTTCCTGTGGACGGCCAATAACTGGACGGCCAAGGCCTTCCTAAGAACATAAGGAAAACACTGCTGGATAAGACCAATAGCCCCTCTAGTCCAGCATCCTTTCCTCTGGACAGCCAACAACAGGGCAGAGAGGCCAAGGCCTTCCCTGATAAGAACATCAGAAGAGCCGTTCTGGACCAGACCAATGGTCCCTCTGGTCCAGCATCCTGTCTCACACAGTGGCCAACTAGTTCCTCTGGATGGCCAATAACAGGGCAGAGAGGCCAAGGCCTTCCTAAGAACATAAGAACAGCCCCACTGGATCAGACCAGTGGTCCACCTAGTCCAGCATCCTGTCTCATGTAGTGGCTAACCAGTTCCCCTGGAGGGCCCACAACAGGGCAGAGAGGCCGAGGCCTTCCCTGATAATAACCTAAGAAGAGCCCTGCTGGATCAGACCAGTGGTCCCTCTAGTCCAGCATCCTGTCTCACACAGCGGCCAACCAGTTCCTCTGGATGGCCAATAACAGGGCATAGAGGCCAAAGCCTTCCTAAGAACATAAGGAAAGCACTGCTGGATCAGACCAATAGCCCCTCTAGTCCAGCATCCTGTCTCATGTAGTG
>NW_015159775.1:297143-297261 GCF_001447785.1 Gekko japonicus
AACCCCGAGGTCACTTCCATCCCCTTCTGAATCTTTTTCTGTTCCTCCTTTCAAAAGGTGCACAGGTAGGCCTTCTTGACCTTGGCTGCAGAGGGGCAGCCTGTCTATCTGTGTGCAT
>NW_015159775.1:297637-298709 GCF_001447785.1 Gekko japonicus
CATTTGGCTGCTGCATTAATAATAATAATAATAATAATAATAATAATAATAATAATAATATACTTTATTGTCATTGTACATAGTACAACGAAAGTAAAGATGCAATCATTTCGGTGATCTACAACAATATTCATCTACACTCACACACCATTCACTACTGTCCCATAACTCCCTTAAGGTTCACGTAGCCACTTAAAACCACCAATGTCACCCAAATTCCAGTTTCATACAGCGTTTAAGGCAATAATAGCTCTCGAATAAAAACTATTTTTTAATCTATTTGTCCTTGCTTTAATTGTCCTATATCTTCTGCCCGAAGGCAGCAGTTCGAACAGGGAATGTTCAGGATGTGACAAGTCCTGCAAAATGTTCTTTGCTTTTTGCAAACATCGAATCAGCTTGCTCTGGAGCCCGTCCTTCCTGAGCGAAGGCAAAAATCTGTGAGCCGGAGGCTAAAAGACTGTGAGCTAACTCACACTCACTCGGCTGAGCGGGACCTTGTGACTGGCGGAATGACCTTTGCCTCACGCTTTAAAGCACCACAAGGCTGCTGTTGAGTTTTGCTGCGGCAGACAAACACCGTGACCCCTCTGGAATTTATATTTTGCCCGTCCACCAGTTTAATTAACATAAAACACATCAAGCCTGAAGTGGGGGGGGGCTGGTGGTGGAGGGGGAAAGATTGAACCCTCCAGAGCCAGAGGTGGGCGTGGCTTCTGGATTTGGTATGCAGCTGGAGTCCGGGTTTCAAGTGGCCCCTTTTTGTGGGGTCACCAACTCTGTTGTCGGAGGAATATTTATCAAACCTCTGGCTCTCACCTTTGATCTTGCTGACAGTGGTGGAAAGGGGGGGGGCGGGGAATGACTCCGGCTGGGAGATAAGGCATAGGGGAGGTGAAGGAAGGTTTCTGGCTCGGAGTGGGAGGGAGGGAGAAAAACATGGCAGGGAGGGCTTAGGTCATGGGACGAGCAGGCCTGGCTTGCCCCGTGCCAGGTTCAGAAAGGGTTAACTCCCCCCTCCCCCACCTCCCCTGCCCCCAGTTTGGCATTCTCACTGAAAAGTACGCAGAAC
>NW_015159775.1:298858-299152 GCF_001447785.1 Gekko japonicus
TCAGGGGCATCGTGCATGACATCCCACCCACCCCCAGAACGTCCCCCAAATCCCCACCACCACCAGGCAACCCTGGCCACATTCGTAGCATTGCATGCATGCACATGTTGGGAAACTGGGAATGTATGCAACCACACACTCCCCCTGCGGAGGAGGTCGATGGTGTTTAGCAGGGGGTCATTTCTGCAGGAGCACACAGGAGCGGAGCTCCGGCAGTAAAGAGCCCAGGGGGCGGGCACATGCAACAAGCCCCACCCCCTGCTCCCAGCAGCCCTCAGTCAGAGCAAGAAGCAG
>NW_015159775.1:299625-308338 GCF_001447785.1 Gekko japonicus
TTTCTGATTCCGTTCCTTCTTTGATTTTAATGCCGGGCGGGTTTAGGCAGGGCTTTCCCAGCCCTTGGCACTTTGACTGCCAAGAACTGTTTTATTCTTAGGCATCTTTACTGCAGAGGTGATAATTTATGATCATTTTAATGCAAGATTGTACGATAAGGGAGCAAAGGATTCAGGATTCTTTTAATGAAGAGGTAATGCAAGCTACCTTGTGAAGTTGTGGGGTTTTTTTTAACCCGATTGGGGCCCACACACCTTTGAAATAAATATTCCGTCTCTGATGTATCTTGGAGCTTTGCATACCTAAGTCACAGGCTGGAACCCTCTTTTGTCCCCTCCTCCTGTGTGCGTTTGTGTGTCGGCTAGCAGATAACAACACCGCATGCATCTTGACAAAGCATCCCCAAAAGTCGATGCCACAATCTGAGCTAGTTTGGTGTAGTGGTTAAGTGTGCGGACTCCAATCTGGGAGAACTGGGTTTGATTCCTCACTCCTCCACTTGCACCTGGCTGGTGTGACCTTGGGTCAGTCACAAGTTCTCTATGAGCTGTTCTCTCACGGGAAGTCCTTGAAAGAGCTCTCTCAGCCCCACGTACCTCACAGGCTGTCTGTTGTGGGGAGGGGAAGGGAAAGGAGATTGTCAGCCGTTCTGAGACTTCTTCGGGTAGCGAACGGCGGGGTATAAATCCAATCTCTTCTACTTCTTGTCTTCTTTTGAGTGCCACACGACGTTGGATGCGGACAGTTGCCCTCTCCGTGCCCAGAGTTGCCATCTCCACCAGTTCCGGCCTGTCAGTCCCCTCACGTCCATCTCCAAGATTCAGCCTTCCTACCAAAGGCTTCCTTCTTTGGCTTTTTAACATCTGAACAGAGAAGGTCGCCACCATCCCCAAGAGTTTGCAGCTCTGCTGTGAAAAGCAGCACACACACACCCCGCCCCATCAGCGACAAACCCTCAGCAATCCCAGGATGTCCTTTTTGCCTTCATGCAGGGCTATTACAAAGCCAGGGCGGGCTTGACAAATCTGTATTGTCCTGTTGCAAATCTATCTCCCTTCTTCTTCTGTCCATATAAGTTTCCCTCTGCCTAGAATGGACTGGAAAAGTTGCTTTCTCGAAAACTCCCTCTTCCCCTTTTGGAGAGCCAACCAAAAATGACCGGCTCCTGTAACCCTGGGCTGTTCCGCATTCTCATCTCCCTCGCTTGTAAGTTTTGCTTCCTCTAGTGGTTGATCTGATTCTCACACCCGGTCAATGTTCCCTCTAAGCTGTGGAGTCTCGTGAGCAAAAAATTCTTCTTTGTGAGCGCCTGGCGTTAAAGTTGTGAGCGAGCGATTTGGTTGCTGCATAGATTAGTTTGCTCTGGAGTCCTCCTTCCTGAGCTAAGACAAAAATGTGAGAGCCGGAAGCTAAAAAACTGTGAGCTAGCTCACACTAACTCAGCTTAGAGGGAACACTGCACCCGGTTATGTCTGACATAAAAACCTGCCATTTAAAGCCAGTTTGGTGTAGTGGTTAAGAGTGCAGCGTCTAGTGTAGAGAGCCAGTTCGGTGTTGTGGTGAAGAGCACGGACTCTGATCTGGGAGAACCGGGTTTGGTTCCCCACTCCTCCACATGCAGTTGCTGGTGTGACCTTGGGTCAGTCACAAGTTCTCTCAGAGCTGTTCTCTCACGGGCAGTCCTTGAAAGAGCTCTCTCAGCCCCACCTACCTCACAGGGTGTCTGTTGTGGGGAGGGGAAGGGAAAGGAGTTGGTAAGCCGCTCTGAGACTCCGAGTGAAGGGCCGGGTATAAATCCAATCTCCTCTTCTTCATCTGCAGGGAGATGTGCTGGACATACACCAGTCGAATATCAAAATGGCCACTACAAGGAGCAAAACATGTGCAGGACCCCCCCCCCCAAAAAAACCCAGGAACTTACAAGCGAGGAGAGTGACAAGGTAGAAAGGGCTCTATCACCCACCCATTGGGAGAATGGAGCAAACTGTCTGACTTGATTCCCGGGTGCTGCCTCTTCCGGCCTGCTCCTGTACAAGGTGACTCACATGCAAGTCCCGGTGAGTTCCAGAGGCCTTATTCCTGGTGTGCAAAATATGCACAGCTTTCCATGCCACAGGTCTTGGTGTGCCCAAAGAATGCCATCTTGGGGGGGGGGGTGGACTCATTGCCTTTAACAGATGAATGAGACACAAGAATTCAACAGAAGAAGAGATTGGATTTATACCCTGCCCTTCACTACCCAAGGGAGTCTCAGAGCGGCTTACAAACTCCTTTCCCTCCCCCTCCCCACAACAGACACCCTGTGAGGCAGGTGGGGCTGAGAGAGCTCTGACAGAAACTGCTCTTTATCAAGGACAGCTCTTATCAGAACTACGGCTTGCCCAAGGTCATCCAGCATCCAAATCTTGTTGTCTCCCTCTTTGTGTTGCTGTGAATTTCTGTCCGGCGCAGAACTGTCGGGTACAGCAGTCATGGGGGGGGGGACACCAAAGCACACACTGTAACCAGGGGTCATTTCCTGCCGGAGTGCACAGGAGCGGAGCTATGGCAGTAAGGAGCCCAGGGGGTGGGCACATGCAACAAGCCCTGCTCCCAGCAGCCTTCTATCAGGCCACGAGGAGCAAGAAGCAACCAGGTAGGGTTTCCAGTCCTGAAAAACACAAAATGCTCTACATCTGACAACGGCACTACGGATGAGATTAGAATTTCATCAGCCAATCCAGATGCAAAAGAACCTCCTCAGGAAAGCTCCACCATTAACATGTCACAGCCGGGGGAACGCCTACCAGATAATGACTCAGCCCTACCCCACCTTCCTGAGAAGATATAAATTACCTGCCTACCATTCTTCTTCTCACATCAACACAGAGAGGACGCCATCTTTCTGTGTTATACCTCTGAGGATGCCAGTCACAGCTTATTAAACACTGGGTTCAAGACGCATCGCAGTGAACAGCTCTACTTTATTAAGTGATTCAGCAGATACAAGACTGAAACCTCAGGGCAACAGCCCTGTTTAAACAGCATGCAAAAAGCACACCCAAACACACCCAACTCCCAACGATAGGCTATTTACATAACATTAGTTTCTCACTGGTCCCTTCCAGAGTCCTGGTGGGCTATTGTTCTAGAGCTCCAAGCTCAGCCAGTCTCTGGTAGATAGTCCTGGAATGTTCCAGTCCTCATACATAAAACAGCTGCTGGCAAAACGTCAGGTACCACAATGCCAAGACCACGGCCATACAGCCCCGAAAATCTACGACGACTGAGGTCTGTATTGCGGTGCATAGCTTATTGTAAGCAGGAGTCCATTTATGTAACTTTGGTACTGTCGTGCGAATACTTATGCTATCCTTCAGTGCTTTTTGGTGGGTCCAGACTGCTAAAGTCCTAATGCATTCGTTTCCAAATCTCCCACTTTGTTCACTGTACTGACTCACGATGCCTAATCCGCCTTGAGCCCCTCCCCCCGTGAGAAAGGCAGATGATAATAAATGTCAGTGGACAACTCCAGAGCCCTCGTTTCACCAGCCGCTTATCTCTCTTGGAGATACCAAGTCACAGGAGATAATTTACACTTGCTAGAAACCAAGCTCTCCCCTCAGCAGTTCTGGAAGGGTGATATAAAAAAGTCCCGATGGAAAACAGGTTATGCCTTTGTAGTACAGGGGAGGTTGAAACTGTAGAACCTGTCTTATTTTGCTGCCCTTACTATATATATTTTTTTATCGAGAAGTTTGTATTACGTTTGCCTCTCCTATAATTAGAAGGTACTTTGGCCGAACAGGCTAAGTGTATACTAGAATGTTGCTGATGAACTTACAGAGCTGCAGTGGCTCAAGTGGTTAAGACACTGAACTGCAGGGTGTCGAAGGTCAGTAGTTCAGCAGTTCGAGACCCGGGTGCCGCATGACACCGTGCGCCTCGGTGTTTAGTCATGCCGGCCACATGACCACGGAAATGTCTTCGGACAGCGCTGGCTCTTCGGCTTGGAAATGGAGATGAGCACCGCAACCCTAGAGTCGGATTCGACTGGCTTTCAAGCAAGGGAACCTTTACCCTTTACCTTTTTACAGAATTCAGCAGATAAAGAAGAAAGAAGACGGAAGAAAACAGGAGGAGGAGAGGAGGAAGAGGATATTTATACCCTGCCCTTCACTCGGAGTCTCAGAGTGGGTTACAATCTCCTTTCCCTTCCTCTCCCCTGTGAGGTAGGTGGGGCTGAGAGAGTGCTGAGAAAACTATGACTGGCCCAAGGCTGCATGTGAAGGAGTGGGGAATCAAACCCGGTTCTCCCAGATTAGAGTCTGCACTCCTAAACACTACCCCAAAGGTTAAAATTGTACTTTAAAATGTTTTTAAAGATATTTAATTCTCATGTTTTAAATGTTATATTTATTAATAGTCTTTTAAATTTGGAGCAGATGAACCTGTTTTATTCTGTGCTGGTCAAGAGCCGTTTTAATAAAGATTGGTTGATTAATATAAGTAAATAAATAGAATTAAATACATGCAAAGCTGATCCAAATTTCAACCACGAGTCTTGCATGAAATGCAGAATACGACACAATTTGTGTGTAAAGCACAAATCTTCCAGGCGGAGCAGAGTGAGGGCTTCGTGCAGACCCAAGCATGCCCGTTGGTTCTTCTTCCTTTCCGTAGGTAGTTTTCGTCCTTGTGACATAACCCACGGTGAATTTGCGATGCAATTTTTGATGCCGTCTGTCCTTTGGCATTTCTTCTTTCGATTGCTTTACAAGGTACAGAGGTCCCGGCTGAAACAAACACAGGTGGCACGACTGCAAAATGAACTGGGGGTAACAAAAGACAGTCTGGAATGGAGTTCTACGTCGGGTTGCCAGCTCTGGGTTGGGAAATACTTGGAGATTTGGGAGAGGGGATGGTTGAGCCTAGAGAACGCAGGGCTTAGGAAGGGGAGGGGCCTCAGCACGGTACAATCCCACAGAGTCCACCCTCCAAAGCCGTCGTTTTCTCCAGGGGGACTGATTTCTCTAGTCTGGAGAGCAGTTGTCAAAGCAGCAGGTCTCCAGGGCCCACCTGGAGTTTGGCAACCCCTGTTCTACAGCACCTAACTTTACTCTGCAGTGGTGGGAACGTTACGGATGGAGTGGCACACCCAGGGGTCATTTCATAGAAAAAGAGGTGCAGGAGCTCATTCGCATAACTCATCGGCATAACTCATTTGCATATGCCACACCCCCTGACATCACCGGAAGTGTGTCAGAAGGCAACACCCACCGCTCAGGCTCCACTGGACTGTTTTGGATTGCTAGCTATTGGGGGGGGGGGGGGGGACGTGATCTCTCCTTGCAAAGGAGGGAGAGCTTGTACCTGAATAAAACTTGGTCTTATTGGTCTTAAAGGTGCACTGGACTGTTTTGGATTGCTAGCTAGGGGTGGGGAGGGAACACGCAGATCTGTCCTCACAGAGGAGGGAGAGCTTGTACCTGAATGCAGGCGGGGGGGGGCTCTGCAACTTACCTGGCTGCTAATAAGTTGTGCTAATGAGCTCCTGCACCTCTTTTTCTACGAAATGACCCCTATTTCTACCTAAAAGATATAAAGCACAAAGTGGCCATTTGGTAACATTCCTGCACACGATCTTCAGTATTTCCATAGGCAGAGGCACAAGCGGTAGAGGCAATTCCTGCACTTGCTTGGCTCAGAGGTGCCCTCTACTGGGAGCTTGATTTGTTGCAAGGAAGATTTGATTTCTCTCCCGGAGTGAGGCTGACAACCTACTTCGGAATAGCCCTAAAGGTACTGAGAGACGAGGGAGGAGTGCTGTCTTTCTACCCGGCTAGTGGGGTTCTAACTGAGGGCATCTGGCTGGTCACCGCTGGAGTCAGGATGCTCGGCTAGACGGCCATTCTTGATCTGATCCCTCAGGGCTCTTCTGCAGCTCTTATACAGTGGCAGTCAAAGAGATTCAGAGGACAGATCGACGGATCGAGCCAAATCAAGCCTCCATGTTCAGGGGCAGTGTACCTCTGAACAAAGATCGCTGGGGATAAACCACTGGGAAAACTGTCTCCCTCCCCAGCCTGCTTTTGAGCTTCTCAGATGCAGACAGATTACCATTTTTGAAATTAGACTGACCCTTGGCCTGATCCAGCAGAGCTCTTCTGATTTCTGTTTATTTATTGTTCCCACCCTTCCTCCAAGGATGGGGGGGTGGGTGTTCAGTGGCTTCCTTTCCCCTGTTCCCTATTTTATATTCACAACAACCCTGTGAAGTAGGCTACACAAAGGAAGCAAGCACCAAGAACACAGAGCATCCCTTGCCCAAGCCGGAGAGTTCCTATCTATACCTTGTGGCTAATAGCCACTAATGGACCTCTGCTTCATACGCTTATTCAGTTCCCTCTTGAAGCCGTCCATGCTTGTAGCCACCGCCACCATCTCCTGTGGCAGTGAGTCCCATGTGTTAATCACTCCTTGGGTGAAGAAGTACTTCCTTTTATCCCTTCTAACCCGAGTGTTCACCAATTTCATGGAGTGCCCACGAGTTCTCGTACTGTGAGAAAGGGGGGAAAGTACTTCTTTCTCTACCTGTTCTATCCCGTGCATCATTTTGTAAACCTCGATCATGTCACCCCTCAGCCGTCGTTTCTCCAAGCTAAAGAGCCCCAAGCGCTTTAACCTCTCTTCATAGGGAAAGTGTTCCAACCCTTTGATCATTCTAGTTGCCCTTTTTCCAATGCCACAGTATCCTTTCTGAGGTGCGGTGACCAGAACTCCACACAGTACTCCAAATGAGGTTGCGCCATCGATTTATACAAGGGGCATTATGAGACTGGCCAATTTGTTTTCAATTCCTTTCCTAATAATCTCCAGCATAGCGTTGGCCCTTTTTATATTGCAGTCACACACTGTCTCGACATTTTCATTGAGTTATCTACTAGGACTCCAAGATCTCTCTCTTGGTCAGTCTCTGCCAGTTCGGACCCCATCAATGTGTATTTATAGTTAGGGTTAGTCAACGAGGTGATTCCACACTGAGGTCAGCATCTGTCACAAGACACATTTTGGTGCTGTGACCCACCCCCGCAGGACTGGCTGTCTCTTGCAGAGACACCAACCCCGCAAGGGGGGAGCCGGCCATCCACTCTGCCCTCCAGCCTCTGGAGGGCGCACATCAGCAATCGCAACTGCTCTGCTTGCCGGTGACTCATCAAGCCAACCTGCTTCTCCAGCTGGCACACCTGGGCTTCCTGTTTCCTCCGGGCGTTCCGGTAGGCATGGACCATGGCACTGCGGAGAGAAAGGAATGTGCCAAATTAGGATGGAAATGAAGAAGAAGAGATTGGATTTATACCCCGCCCTTCACTCGGAGTCTCAGAGCGGCTCACAAACTCCTACCCCTTCCCCTCCCCGCAACAGACACCCTGCGAGGTAGGCAGGGCTGAGAGAGCTCTTGCGAGGACTGCTCGTAAGAGAACAGCTCTGAGAGAACTATGGCTTACCCAAGGTCATCCAGCAGCTCTGCAAGTGGAGGAGTGGGGGATCAAACCCGGTTCTCCCAGATTAGAGTCCGCGCACTTAACCACTGAACTGTGCACTTAATCACTACACCAAACAAAGTGGGAGGCGGGACGCCAGGGTTCTCACCGCAGCTTGGAAAACATCGATGAGCCCATGGTAATTTCTAATGACACTGGATGGCTTTCATACAGGGTGCCGAAATGTGGATACCCACATACAAGGTGTTCTGCATACTGGGGGGAGGGGACACAGACGTGAGGATCCTCCATCTATACAGAAACCCATTACGTTGTCAATTAAAAAGAAGCCCCCTCCCCAATAGTACAAGAGAAGTGAGCATGCTCATTATTCTCGAGAATTCACGGAATGTTGAGGGCAGTGATGTGTCTATTATAGAAGACTAGAAATAATGCCCGTTGCGGAAATAAATACAACGGGATCTAGAAAGAGGCTCTGGGAGAGTGCTCTGGCTTTGGGCAAACAGTGTCAGTTTCCTGTGGCGACCTCAGCAGGGTTTAATGACAGAGTCCACTGTTTTCTCCAGAGGGACTGATCTCTGCATTTGTATGTTTGAGTTATCTGTAGCCCTCACCTGGAGAGTGGTAACCATTGTTACCCATTCTCCTCTCCCCTATGAGGTATGTTATGCAACTGAAAATCCCAACTGCCTTGCGGGGGGGGGGGAGTTTGAGGTGTGGAATGGACTGAAGTCCAATCAGCTTCCATATGCAAAAGACCAGGTTGTCGCAGCAGTTGTGGTGTGGGTGGGACCCGGGCTTTGCCTTCTGATTGGTGGTGATATATGCTGAGGAGCAGTGCCATCAGCCATACACTAAGGGAGTGCATTTCAGAATTAGAACTAACTTTGGCACCCACTATTCAATTATATATAAGGAGAGATAAGGAGAGAAGGGGAAATTTGGCCTCTTCGAGCCTCTAAGAGCTCTAGTATATCCCAGAGAAGGGGATCTGAATCAGGGGGGAAATTCTCCAAATCCACACCAAAAGTCCTAGGTACCAACTGGTTCCTTCTAATGGAGGCCCTGTGCCAAAACATACTGCAGAATGTTGAAGGCCACGGAATGCTTGGAGAAATGACGGCTGAGGGGTGACATGATCGAGGTTTACAAGATTATGCATGGGATAGAGCAGGTAGAGAAAGAGGTACTTTTCTCCCTTTCTCACAATGCAAGAATTCGTGGGCAC
>NW_015159775.1:308401-311066 GCF_001447785.1 Gekko japonicus
GGGGGGCAAGAGTGGGAGGGCTTCTGGTGCCCTGGCCCCACTGGTGGACCTCCTGATGGCACCTGGTATTTTTGGCCCCTGTGTGACAGAGTGTTGGACTAGAGGGGCCATTGGCCTGATCCAACATTGGCTTCTCTTATGTTCTTATATGGAGCAGAGGTCCATCAGTGTCTATTAGCCACAAGGTGTAGATAGGAACCCTCGTTCTGAGGCAAGGGATGCTCTGTACTCTTAGTGCTTGGGGGGGGGCAACAGTGGGAGGGCTTCTGGTGTCCTGGCCCCACTGGTGGACCTCCTGATGGCACCTGGTATTTTTGGCCACTGTGTGACAGAGTGTTGGACTGGATGGGCCATTGGCCTGATCCAACACTGGCTTCTCTTATGTTCCTATGTTATGTTCTTAATGTTGAGGGCAGGGGACTGTCAGATAAAGGGAAAGGAAGAAGAAGAAGAAGAAGAAGAAGAAATTGGATTTATACCCCGCCCTTCACTGCTCGAAAGAGTATCAGAGTGGCTTACAATCTCCTTTCCCTTCCCCTCCCCACCACAGACACCCTGTGAGGGAGGTGGGGCTGAGAGAGCTCTTTCGAGGACTGCCCCTGAGAGAACTTTTCTGAAAGAACTTGTGACTGACCCAAGGTCACACCAGCTGGCTGCATGTGGAGGAGTGGGGAAATCAAACCCAGTTCTCCCAGACTAGAGGCTGCACCCTTAACTACTACACCAAAGGAACCCGGAAGGGCAATCCACTTCAGTCTAAGACCACTGATTCTGATAGGATTAGACTGAAATAACTCTGCAGAGGGTGGCACTGTAGACAGTGGGAGGAAAGCTGAGCTGCTCAGATACTTCAGAGGTTATAGTGTCCCAGAAGGACAGATCTGAGCTGGCAGAAGTTTATCAGCCATTTACCCCCCGCCGACTGAAATAACTCTGCAGAGGGTGGCACTGTAGACAGTGGGAGGAAAGCTGAACTGCTCAGATACTTCAGAGGTTATAGTGTCCCAGAAGGACAGATCTGAGCTGGCAGAAGTTTATCAGCCATTTACCCCCCGCCGCCGCCACTGCTCAAGCAATTCCTCTTGAACCCCCAACATGCCGAGTTTAAAAACAAACACAATCTTGAATTGCATCTAGCAGATTCATCCAGTTCCCCTATTAGGGAGGCTTTTGGAAGACTTTTATAAATAAATAATTTCGGCAGAGGTCATTTCCTGCAGGAACGCACTGGAGCGGAGTTCCGGCAGTAAACGCACCGGAGCAGAGCTCCGGCAGTAAAGAGCCCAGGGGGCGGGCACATGCAACAAGCCCCGCCCCCTGCTCCCAGCAGCCCCGAACCAAGAGGAGCAAGATGCAGCCAGGTAAGTTGCAGAGCCCCCCCATAGATAGCAACCCAAAACAGTCCAGTGGCAGCTTTATTTAGGTACAAGCTCTCCCTCCTCTGTGAGGGCAGATCTGTGTGGGAACCCCCCGCATAGCTAGCAATCCAAAAGACTCCAGTGGAGCCTGAGCGGTGGATGTTGTCTTCTGACACACTCCCGCTGATGTCAGGGGGTGTGGCATATGCAAATCAGTTATGCTAATGAGTTATGCTAATGAGCTCCTGCACCTCTTTTTCTACGAAATGACCCCTGAATATAGGGTGTGGCATATGCAAATAAGTTATGCTAATGAGTTGTGCTAATGAGCTCCTGCACCTCTTTTTCTACAAAATGACCCCTGAATATAGGCATACGAACATTTTGGAGAGAACATCGATTAAATCTTTATATTAATATTCAAAATACTTATGCAAAACTATTTGGCGATAATAATCGTCGTAAATGTTGCAGGAGGTGACGGATAATACAGATAAGCATATCTATCTCCCATTTTATGTGAATGTGCTATGTCTGTTTTTGTTGGTTGATACGGAAAAAATAAAAAAAAATTTTTTTAAAGGAAGGCTTTTGCTTTGCTCAGAAGGCAGCTCCTGCCAGGCATGCCATATAAGAATCCCTTTTGACCTCTGAGTCTCTGCCAGTTCGGACCTTATAACTTTTGATGCGAGCAGGAGTTCTCTGTACCACATAGACCTCCACCGTCTTGGACATGCCAGGGAGGAGGCAGGCAGTTGGCAAGTGGCTGTTCCTCCAGGGGGCACACAAGGCAGTAAACGGACCCCTGGTGACTAGACACTGGGCAGTGGGGGGCACAGGGGCAAGGCCTCAGAACTTGGAAGGGAAGCTGGGAGTCCGGACCCTCCCAGTGGGCAGTCCCTGCAAAATGTCAGCTGGTGGCGGTGAGCTAGCCTGAGAGTGAAAGAAAAGCCTCTCGAGGTGTTGAGCAAACCCCAGAGAGGCAGGGTAGAAAAGGGCCAGACAAGAGCAGGCACATTCCTCCACAGCCGCAGTGGCTAGATGGAACCCTCATATTCAGAGGCAGTCTACTCTGAATAGCAGTTGCTGGTGGGGGGACAAGAACTGAGGGGGAATTTGGCCTCTGTGCCCTGCTTGTAGACCTTTGATGGACATCTGGAGGATGCAAGACGAGATGGCCCACTGGTCTGATCCAGGAAGAAGAAGAAGAAGAAGAAGAAGAAGAAGAAGAAGAAGAAGAAGAAGAAGAAGAAGAAGAAGAAGAAGAAGAAGAAGAAGAAGAAGAAGAAGAAGAAGAAGAGGAGGAG
>NW_015159775.1:311207-312778 GCF_001447785.1 Gekko japonicus
GGAGGAGGAGGAGGAGGAGGAGGAGGAGGAGGAGGAGGAGAGTGGATTTATACCCCGCCCTTCACTACCCAAAGGTGTCTCAGAGCGGCTTACAAACTCCTTTCCCTTCCCCTCCCCACAACAGACACCCTGTGAGGTGGGTGGGGCTGAGAGAACTCTGACAGAAACTGCTCTTTCGGGAACAGCTGTGCCAGAGCTTGTGACTGACCCAAGGTCATCCAGCAGGTGCAAGTGGAGGAGTGGGGAATCAAACCCGGTTCTCCCAGATTAGAGTCCGCGCACTTAACCTCTACACCAAACTGGCTCTCAATCTCTTCTGATGTGCTTAGATGAGACTCCCCGGTGCTACCTGTGTGCTTTGAAAAAATCCCTTGTGAGCTCCATCGGCTGTATCTCCTGGGCCCTGCAGTCTTCGAGTGTCTCCTCCAGCTCTCCGAGAAGTGACTGGACTTGACTGTTCCATTCGCTGTTCCTGTCATTTACGCAGAAGGGAAACGAAATGGGATCGTGTGGATTGGATTTATGGTCTCCGTGCGATTCAATGTGGAACTGATCCAAATCCCTCCCGGTGGGGTTTCCAACTAGGGTTGCCAACCTCCAGGTGGGGGCTGGCAATCTCCCAGAATTATGACGGATCTCCAGACACGTAAATCACGGCTGCTTTGGAAGGTAGACTTGCATGGTATTATACCCAACTGAGGCCCCTCCCCTCCCCAAGCCTCACCCTCAAATCTCCAGGTATTTCCGAAGCTGGAGTTGTCAACACTATTCCCTACTGTACCACAGTAGGGGATAGTTTAGAACAGGGGTCATTTCCTGCAGGAGCGCACAGGAGCGGAGCTCCTGCAATAAAGAGCCCAGGGGGCGGGCAAATTCAGCAAGCCCCACCCCCTGATCCCAGCAGCCCTCAGTCAGAGCAAGAAGCAGCCAGGTAAGTTGCAGAGCCCTCCCCCCCAGCCCCCGGTCCAAAACAGTCCAGTGGCACCTTTAAGACCAAGTTTTATTCAGGTACAAGCTCACCCTCCTCTGTGAGGGCAGATCTCCACGTTCCCCACCCCATACCTAGCAATCCAAAACAGTCCAGTGGAGCCTGAGCAGTGGGTGTTGCCTTCTGACACACTTACGGTGATGTCAGGGGGTGTGGCGTATGCAAATGAGTTATGCTAATGAGCTCCTGCACCTCTTTTTCTACGAAAGGACCCCTGGTTTAGAATGCAGGGCAGGCTCGGTTTTCTGGGACAGGGACGTGGAATGGATGCAAGGGGTAGATTACAACCTGTATTCCTGCAATCAAATGTTTCGATACAACAAGAGTCTTAAAAACACAGCTTGTTAGCCTGCCGTGTCACTGTCACAATGACCTTTTTTATTTGCCTGAGATTTCAAGGTGTTGAAGCCAAATACAGGACTCTTTTTGTAGAAAAAGCCTAGCAGGAACTCATTAGCATATTGGGCCACACCCCTGACAGCACAGCTCATTAGCACATTAGGCCGCACCCCCATGTTACCAGAAGTGTGGTCATCCAGCCACACCCACCTTTTGCTTCTTATTCTGTTTACCTTGTTTGTGG
>NW_015159775.1:313099-318145 GCF_001447785.1 Gekko japonicus
TCTCTCTCTCTCTCTCTCTCTCTCTCTCTCTCTCTCTCTCCAGTGAAAACAACCAAGTGTCTCTGGGAAACACAGAATCCAATGGCACCTTTAAGACCAACAAAGTTTTTCCCCAAGGCGTGAGCTTTCCATGTGCACGCACACTTTGTCAGACGGAACACAGATATCTCCCTCGCTTGCATCACGCTGCGGTAAATCTGTTAGGCTTTAGGGTACCACAAGACTCCCTGTCAGTTTGGTCACCACCGATTCACACGGGCGGCCCTGTGACGGCCCAGGGACACAGATAAGTCCCGGCACCCCTAGCTGAGTCAGACCCCAGGAATACTGTCTCCTCTGGGCAGCAGTGGGTCTCCAGGGTCTCAGGCAGAGAGAGGTCTTTCCTGAATCCTGCTACCTAAAGTCCTTGAGCTGGAGATGGGTAGGGATTGGGCACAGGACCTTTTGCATCCAAATCACTGTTGAACATAGAACAGTGTTGCTGTGGATTTTTGCTGCATTAGTATGGAAATACTAGGGACTGAACAT
Source organism: Gekko japonicus (assembly GCF_001447785.1). Taxonomy (NCBI): domain Eukaryota; kingdom Metazoa; phylum Chordata; class Lepidosauria; order Squamata; family Gekkonidae; genus Gekko; species Gekko japonicus. Next base: position 313,628 of record NW_015159775.1, read on the forward strand.
GGGACCTTCAGGGTGCCAAGCGGGTACTCTGCCCACTGAGTAACAGCTCCCACCAAAGCCCTTCTTCTTCCTGGCTGGTTAGGATACATGCTTTAAAAGGAACAAAGATGTGATCTGATCCAGTCTGGAAGTGGGCGGATGAACAAGGGTGGGGCGCTGGCAAAGGCAATCGGAGAGGGGCACAGCGCCCGCTTCAGGTCAGGGAAGGGATTGCACTTACCGAGCCAAAGTCTCACGAAGTTCCGTCATCTGTGCCTCGCGGTCTGTAGCTGGCTGCTTCCCACCAGCATCCTGAGCTAGACGGAAATGGGTTCCTTTGGAGGTACACACGGGAATGTAGCCCTAAGCATTGTGGTAGAGGGGGAAAATGCAAAACAGATGCTCACTAGCTAAGAAATGGCAACAATTAATTCACTCCTGGGCATCAGTAGCAACAGAATCTGGGGCTAGATGACATGCGGCCTGATCCAGCAGGGCTCTGCTTAGTTTTTTAACAGCTATGTTTCGAGCACCGAAGAATAGATTCTTTTGAACTATGGTGCTGGAGAAGACTCTTGAGAGTCCCTTGGACTGCAAGAAGATCAAATCAGTCAATCCTAAAAGAAATCAACCCTGACTGTTCCCTGGAAGGCCAGATGATGAAACTGAAGCTCAAATACTTTGGCCGCCCAATGAGAAGGGAGCCCTCACTGGAGAAGACCCTGATGCTGGGAAAGACTGAAGGTCAAAGAAGACGGGGACGGCAAAGGATGAGATTGTTAGACAGTGTCATCGATGCAAGGAAGATGAAATTGAGCAAACTTCAGAGGACTGCGGAAAACAGGAGGGCCTGGCGAGATCTTGTCCATGGGGTCGCAAAGAGTCGGACTCGACTGTGCGACTGAACAACAACAAATGTTTGAAATGGCAAGGAGCCATCTGTTGGAAGCTTGAGTTCTCTGGATTGTGGCAAATACGAGACTTCTTTGTCATGGAGGCCTTAGGAATCCTCTGTTTGGTTTGATGCTCTGATTTCCAGGTTACGTAAACCACAGCTTTCCATTTCTCCTGTTTGTTTGCACCTCATCTGCTCCTGACTTTAGCAAGCGGCATGCATGTATACATTGATAAAACATTACAAGGAAGAAAGCTGGGTAAAGCAGTAACTACCATACAGATTCTTTGGGTGTAGTGTTTAAAGGTAAAGGTAAAGGTTTCTCTTGCTCGAAAGCCAGTCGAATCTGACTCTAGGGTGCGGTGCTCATCTCTGTTTCCAAGCTGAAGAGCCAGCGCTGTCCGAAGACGTTTCCGTGGTCATGTGGCCGGCATGACTGGACACCAAGGCGCACGGAACGCTGTTACCTTCCCACCAAAGCAGTACCTATTTATCTACTTGCAATTTCTTTCTTTCAAACTGCTAGGTTGGCAGGAGCTGGAACTAGAGACGGGAGCTCACTCCGTCATGCAGCACACTCGGGTCTCGAACTGCTGAACTACCGACCTTCCAGTCTGCAGTTAAGCGTCTTAAGCACTGAGCCACCGCAGCCCCTATATAGTATGTAACCCATCCGTTAAAACACTGCACAAAACAAATGCAGTCATAAGTATGATAGCATTGAGTGTGCTTTGCTGTAACGTTTTTCTTAATGTGCATGGAGAATACAGATGGGGGGGAAGGAGGCAAAGGAATTAAAAGGACCACCCCCCTTTGCATGAGGTCAGTCCCGCCTTTCTGTCCCAGGCCACAGAGAGGTTAGGACGGTGATAGCCGATTTCCAAGGCTCTTTTAGTGGTGGCTCCAATCCTTTGGGGCCCTGACCCAGATAGCCCAGACTAGCCCGATCTCATCAGTTCTCAGAAGCTAAGCAGGGTTGACTCTGGCTAGAATTTGGATGGAAGACCTCCAAGGAATACCAGGGTTGTGATGCCGAAGCAGGCAATGGCAAACTATCTCTGGACGTCTCTCGCCTTGAAAACCCTCCGGGGTCGCCATAAGTCGGGGGTGACTTGACAGCCGCTTCCACCAGCACCAGTTCTTTCTCAATTAACATTTTATTAAGCATCAACAAACAAGCAACATACATACATTGTGTTTGAATAGATTAGTATACTTACAATTCGTCATATAAAACAAAACCCATTACAACGTACTAGATCACTGGGTAGGTAAACGGTACTCAGACTATCTGACCTATATTGAGTTATATCTGTGTAATCCCATAGGTAAAGGTAAAGGTTCCCTTGCTCGAAAGCGAGTCAAATCCGATTCTAGGGTTGTGGTGCTCATCTCCGTTTCCAAAGCCGAAGAGCCAGCGCTGTCCGAAGACGTTTCTGTGGTCATGTGGCCAGCATGACTAAACACCAAGGCGCACGGAACGCTGTTACCTTCCCATCGAAGCTGTGGAGGAGAGGATGCTGTAATGCTTGCCACTGATTATCGCTTGGGAACTGCACCTGTGTTTTGTCTGATGTTCTGCCTGGTTCTCATGGACTGGGCGCGCAACCGTTTCTTTAGCCCGCCAGCGGGAATGTTATTCATTGGATCTGTGTCTGTTTGAATTTCCTTTATTATGCTTGCCCTACCTGTGTATCCCCAGTTCTAACAAAGAACGTGTTTGAGTGTCTTTCCAACGCTTTGAAATAAATTTTGCTTTTCTTGAAAACGTGGATTTATTCTCAATGCTTGGGGATCCAACAGATTGTAGGTGGTTGTGAAGATTTCCAGGCTAAGGCAATAGTATTTCTTGCTGTGTATATTAATATAGATAAACCTTCTCTAAGAGTGTATGAGCATGTCAAATGTTTTCAGTTTGTAGAACTGTGCTTAGAAGAGCTTTTGTATGGCTTTCAGTATTCATCATCATGATCAGGGGTCATTTCCTGGAGGAGCGCACAGGAGCGGAGCTCCGACAGTAAAGAGCCCAGGGGGCGGGCACATGCAACAAGCCCCACCCCCTGCTCCCATCAGCCCCGGGCCACGAGGAGCAAGAAGCAGCCAGGTAAGTTGCAGAGCCCCTCCCCCCCCGATAGCAATCCAAAACAGTCCAGTGGCACCTTTAAGGCCAAGGTTTATTCAGGTAAAAGCTCTCCCTCCTCTGTGAGGGCAGATCTGCGTGTCCCCCCCATAGCTAGCAATCCAAAACAGTCCAGTGGAGCCTGAGCGGTGGGTGTTGCCTTCTGACACCCTTCCGGTGATGTCAGGGGGTGTGGCACATGCAAATAAGTTATGCTAATGAGTTGGACTAATGAGCTCCTGCACCTCTTTTTCTACGAAAGGACCCCTGCCCATCCCTAATGAGCAGAGTTGGTTTGCTATTGCCTTCCCTGGTATCAACCCTGCTTAGCTTCCAAGCTGTGATGAGAGGGGACCGGTCTGGGCTATCAGGACTGCTACCCGTTCCCACCTACTATAAAATAATCTAGAGGAAAACGGAGGACCTCCCTTGAGAAACAGTGAATATTTTGGGAATGCAAACATTAAATTTCATTCGCCTCATAGAGCTGGTCCCTTTCTCGTGTCCCTGAAAGGAACGGACACTTCCCGGATCCTTACCCTGAGGTCGCTGTCTTCATCACTGCTGCTGCTGCTGCTGCTATCGGAAGATCCAGACTGTTGTCCCCGGCTCTTCTCGCAGTCCTCTTGCAGGATCCGGATGATCAACAAGCAAGCGGCCTCTTGGGCCTTCAGGGTGTATGTCCGGAGCTCCAGGCCTTGCTTCTCCTTCCCCATTAAATGCAGCTGGATATTTAAGTCAGCCAAAGCTTCCTAAGATGCAATTGCCAGCAAAAATGGATGAGCGATCGAGTTCCGATCAATCAGTCTCAAGGTTAATTAGTCAGTCAATGAATTCATCACATAAACTGTGTGAACCGGTGTTTGACTAAAATCACTTTTTGAAAGAAGATGCAGGGGGAGAGTCCTCTAGGACTGATCTGTGCATTACGACATCCCCGTATCCCTTGGGCCCCCATCAATAGATGCGTAGTGGGAGTTCTTTGCTCAGAACTTGATTTGCAGCCCAAATGGGGCTTCCGCTTGCTAGGGAATTAAGTTCCGAGCACAGAATTCACTGAGCACGCCTGTCATTAGGACCTGAGTGGATACGAGGACTTTATTGGAACACCATGAAGAAAGGTTAAAATGCTCGGGGCTCTTTAGCTTGGAGAAACGATAGCTGAGGGGTGACATGATCGAGGTTTACAAGATGATGCATGGGACAGAGCAGGTAGAGAAAGAAGTACTTTTCTCCCTTTCTCACAATACAAGAACTCGTGGGCACTCCATGAAATTGCCGAACAGGTTAGAACAGATAAAAGGAAGTATTTCTTCACCGAAAGAGTGATTAACGCATGGAATTCACGGCCACAGGAGGTGGCGGCGGCTACAACCATGGACATCTTCAAGAGGGAATTAGATAAACATATGAAGCAGAGGTCCATCGGTGGTTATTAGCCACAAGGTACAGATAGGAACTCTCAGTCTGGGGCGAGTGATGCTCTGTATTCTTGGTGTTTGGGGGGGGGGCAACAGGGGGAGGG
>NW_015159775.1:318390-323819 GCF_001447785.1 Gekko japonicus
TGAACCTCCGGATGGCCCCTGGTGTTTTTGGTCACTGTCTGACAGAGTGTTGGACTGGATGGGCCATTGGCCTGATCCAACATTGGCTTCTCTTATGTCCTTATGGATAAGCATATGGAGCAGAGGTCCAAGAGTAGCTCTTAGCCACAAGATACAGATAGGAACTCTCATTCTGGGGCAAGGGATGCTCTGTGTTCTTGGTGCGTGGGGGGGCTTCTAGTGTCCTGGCCCCGCTGCTGGACCTCCTGATGGCACCTGGTATTTTTGGCCGCCGTGTGACAGAAGAGTGTTGGACTGGATGGGTCACTGGCCTGATCCAACATGGGCTTCTCTTATGTTCTCATGTTCTCATGTAATGGTATGACTCGACCCCCGATTGAAACTGGGATGTAGGAGAAGTGGAATGCAACATTCCGTAACGAAAGGAGGGACAGAATGGGGGGGGGCTCGATCCCTCCTTACCTCAAAAGGAAGCGGGCCACCTTTGAGATTTCCTGCCCCTCGGTGATTTGGGGAGCCGTGCCCCACCCACGCCCGGTTCTCGCTTACCCTAGTCGTCTGCAGTTCTTGCACCAGATGCAACTTCTCCATCTTGGGACTTGCAGCACCCGTGGGGAGAACGTCACACAGAGCTCTCTGCACCTCCGCCACCTTGGCTCCAATCCCTGCGTTGATTCTGGCCGCCGCCGAGTCGGCCCTGGACGGTGTCCGCGAGGCGGGGAGTTTCAGAGAGGCCTGTTCTGCCCTCAGGCGCCTGATGTACTCTTGCAAAACCTCCTTTCGGTCCTCCTCCAAACCACTTGGCTCTGGGGAGCTGCAACAAGACACAAGAATAACACACAATCTCAAGACAGTCTGGTGAGAAAAAATATATATACAGTTGTGTGCTAGATGCCCACAGAATAATACCATGACAGAAGAGACTAGATCAAGGCCGCAACATCCAATATGAATGAATTTTATTGTTACGGCGCTTAGCCAGCAATCGGCCACATCATTTAGTGTCTAGTAATGAAAAACAGGGAGCTGCGGTGGCTCAAGTGGTTAAGACGCTGAACTGCAGGCTGTGGAAGGTCAGTAGTTCAGCAGTTCGAGACCCAAGTGTGCCGCATGAGAGAGTGAGCTCCTGTCTCTAGTTCCAGCTCCTGCCAACCTAGCAGTTCAAAAGCAAGAAATTGCAAGTAGATAAATAGGTACCACTTCGGTGGGAAGGTAACAGCATTCCGTGCGCCTTGGTGTTTAGTCATGCCGGCCACATGACCACGGAAACGTCTTCGGAGAGCGCTGGCTCTTCGGCTTGGAAATGGAGATGAGCACTGCAACCCTAGAGTCGGATTCGACTGGCTTTCGAGCAAGGGAACCTTTACCTTTAGTGAAAAACAACCACTTATTCCTTCATAGAAAAAATACAAAGGTCCATGAAATTACACATCGCAGTCTGCTCCAGACTCTCTCAGTCAACACCCTTCTAACCAGAGGTCAATTCAGGGGGATCGCGGGGGATCGCCGTTCCCTCGGGTGAGGTGCGGGGGGCGGGGCACATGACGAAGCCCCGCCCCCTGCTTCCGGCTGCCCTGCTTCTGGCCCTCATTCAGCCAGGAGGAGGCAGGGGAAGAGGGAGGGTAAGTTGCTTCCTCCCCGCCTCTCCCCAACCTTGCATGCCTGGGGCCAGGGAGGGCCTTGGCGGGGCTTCCTCACACTCCCGCCGGCCTTGCAGGTCCACCGCCGGGCCTTATGATCTCAGGGGGTGTGGCATATGCTAATGAGTTATGCTAATGAGTTCCCCTAGCTCTTTTTCTATGAAACGACCCCTGCTTCTAACAGTCTTGTATCCTCAAAAGCAGTCTGCTCCAAATTCAATCTCTCTTTCAACACTTATTCCGGATATTTAAGTGTTTCAGAACATTGGTCTTTCCTCAGGAACAATTCCTATATAGGAAACTCACGTTCAATGTTACCTTCAAGTTGACACATTCATTGATTTACTTTTCTGTTAATCTACTTGGGCAAGGTCTCCTCACTTATTTCCAAGCAAATGGACCCAGACTATGCCATATATCCGGAATAAGTGTTGAAAGAGAGATTGATTGAATTTGGAGCAGACTGCTTTTGAGGATGCAAGACTGTTGGAAGAATGTTGACTGAGAGTGTCTGGAGCAGACTGCCGTGTGTAATTTCATGAACCTTTGTATTTTTTCTATGAAGGAATAAGTGGTTGATTTTCATTACTTGACACTAAATGATGCTACGGCTCTAATCTAGTCTCTTTTGTCATTGTATTATTCTGTGGACATCTAGCACACATCGGTATATCTTTTTTCTTACCAGACTGAGCTGCAACAAGAATCAGCTCTTTCCAAGTTGTCGTCTTTCAGTAACAGATAAACCTTCTCTCAAAAACTTGCAAGAAGTCGAGGGCCTTCCTCCGTGTGATCCCCCTGTTGTCTTATTCTGACAGAAAGCCATGGGCACTTTCCCTCAGCTTTCAACTCCTTTGCATCTTCCTCTCTCCCTCTTCCATATGCTTTGATAGGTAAAGGTAAAGGTTCCCTTGCTCGAAAGCCAGTCGAATCCGACTCTAGGGTTGCGGTGCTCATCTCCGTTTCAAAGCCGAAGAGCCAGCGCTGTCCGAAGACGTTTCCGTGGTCATGTGGCCGGCATGACTAAACACCAAGGCGCACGGAACGCTGTTACCTTCCCACCGAAGTGGTCCCTATTTATCTACTTGCAATTTCTTGCTTTCGAACTGCTAGGTTGGCAGGAGCTGGAACTAGAGACAGGAGCTCACCCTGTCTTGCGGCACCCGGGTCTTGAACCACTGAACTACTGACCTTCCACAGCCTGCCGTTCAGTGTCTTAACCACTTGAGCCACCACAGCAAAGCAAAAAAAGCAATCTCAATGCAACTACCAGAAGATCTTTTTGTGCAGTATGTTAGCAATGGGCACTTGTGTTCTTGCACCTCAGTAAAGCACAGCACAACAGAATCATGATGTTATGGCATGCTAAGGTCGATCCATTAAGACTACTAAACACCTCACCCCGCCCCACCCAAAATTGTGATGCATTGGACGGTACCTCTGTGTGCATGCATACAATTGCCCAAATAATTCTTTTTTGTGTAACGTGTTAGCACTTGCTTGATCCAAAGAAGTCAGGGGTCATTTCCTGCAGGAGCACACAGGAGTGGAGCTCTGGCAGTAAAGAGCCCAGGGGGCGGGCACATGCAATAAGCCCCACCCCCTGCTCCCAGCAGCCCTCAGTCAGAGCAAAAAGCAGCCAGGTAAGCTGCAAAGCTCCCCCCGCCCCCCCGGTCCAAAATAGTCCAGTGGCACCTTTAAGACCAAGTTTTATTCAGGTACAAGCTCTCCCTCCTCTGCGAGGACAGATCTGGATGTTCCCCCCCCCCCAATAGCTAGTAATCCAAAACAGTCCAGCGGAGCCTGAGCGGTGGGTGTTGCCTTCTGACACAGTGTTGCCAGTCCAGTGTTGCCTTCTGACACACATCTGGTGATGTCAGGAGGTGTGGCATATGCAAATAAGTTATGCTAATGAGTTATGCTAATGAGCTCCAGCACCTCTTTTTCTACGAAATGACCCCTGAAAGAAGTTATTTTCAATGCTGAGAAACTAAACCCCATAGACATGTGTTTAAATTAGCATTTAAATAATAAATAAATTTATATGGTAAGAGATCAGATAAGTTTAGATTCAAACCACGATTTTTCGAAAGCTCCCTGGTATAGTGTATGTACTCAGAATTCAGAGTTTTGTTTGTCTTCCGTAGCCCATCTCATGGCCCAGGAGATGGGGAATGTCCATGATTATAGTATGAATATGGTTTTTAATCTATCGTCGTACACCGCCCTGAGCCCTGTTTACAGGGGAGGGCGGTGTAAAAAAATTGAAATAAATAACTGAATAAATAAATAATCATTTTTAAACTGTCCGCAGAGGTTCAAGGGGGAAAAAAACCCCATTCTAACCCACTTAGGAGGGACTTCCCAGCTCCAAACCCAGCCAGCGATAGACTTGGACTTCAGACTGACCCTTCTGTGGATCTCTTCCCCCCCCCACTCCCTGTCCGGATCCTGCTGGGTTTTGCACTTAACCTCCCCAAGGACAACCCACCCTGGAGAGCTCCCAGTCCCTTGAGTACCTCTGCTTGAAGGCAGCACACTCGGATCCCTCGCTGTTTGCACGGCATCTTTCCCAGGACCTCAACGCTTCGTTCATCACTGCCGTCTCCATCTCATGACAGACACTACCAGGGTCACCTGGGGCTGGAGGAGGGGGACCACAAGAGGTCAGTCACTGCAGCAGAACAAAAGGGGAAGAACTGCTGCCTTCCACGTCCACCATCAGTGGAGGAGGGGTCAGGAAATCAGCACATTTGCATAGGAGATGGTCTTTTTCATACCTTTTAGCACGCGACTGAGATCAGGGCCCTGCGGGACCCATTACAGTTCTGCAGGGCCCGCAAAACGGAGCTGTTCTGCCAGGCCATTGGACGAGGCAGCGGGCATCTACCAGCCGGGCTCCCTGTTGCTGTGGCCGTAGGCTGCCATTAACAAGACCTTTATGGCCCAGCTTCGGCCCGTTCATTCCCAACTGTAGGAGCCAGGGGTCATTTCCTGCAGGAGCGCACAGGAGCGGCGCTCCGGCAGTAAAGAGCCCAGGGGGGTGGGCATATGCAACAAGCCCCGCCCCCTGCTCCCAGCAGCCCTCAGTCAGAGCAAAAAGCAGCCAGGTAAGTTGCAGAGCTCCCCCCCCCCAGCCCCCCGGTCCAAAACAGTCCAGTGGCACCTTTAAGACCAAGTTCTATTCAGGTACAAGCTCTCCCTCCTCTGCGAGGACAGATCTGCACGTTCCCCCCACCCCCAATAGCTAGCAATCCAAAACAGTCCAGTGGAGCCTGAGCGGTGGGTGTTGCCTTCCGACACACTTCCGGTGGTGTCAGGGGGTTTGGCATATGCAAATAAGTTACGCTAATGAGCTCCTGCCCCTCTTTTTCTACGAAATGACCCATGGTAGGAGCTGAAAACTGAAATTAGCTGCACTGCCCACTTTTAACTGTTTTTAACTGGTTTTATTGTATTAATTTAATCTATCGATATCTATTTATTGAATCGTTTCAGACTGTAATGGCATTTATTGTTGTGAGCCGCCCTGGGCCCACTTGCAGGAAGAGCGGGATATAATAGAAACAATAAATAAATAACTAAAGCAAGCCAGCAAGTGGATTCTTAAGGCCATGTGAAAGAAGAAGAAGAAGAAGAGATTGGATTTATACCCCGCCCTTCACTACCCAAAGGTGTCTCTGAGCGGCTGACAAACTCCTTTCCCTTCCCCTCCCCACAACAGACGCCCTGTGAGGTAAAAGAAGAAGAAGAAGAGATTGGATTTATACCCCGCCCTTCACTACCCAA
>NW_015159775.1:323895-324744 GCF_001447785.1 Gekko japonicus
AAGAAGAGATTGGATTTATACCCCGCCCCCGCCCTTCACTTGGAGTCTCAGAGCGGCTTACAAACTCCTTTCCCTTCCCCTCCCCACAACAGACACCCTGTGAGGTAGGTCGGGCTGAGAGAACTCTGACGCAAACTGCTCTTTCAGGAACAGCTGTGCCAGAGCTTGTGACTGACCCAAGGTCACATCGGCAGGTGCAAGTGGAGGAGTGGGGAATCAAACCCGGTGCTCACCTCTCTCTCCTTCTTGCAACCATAAGAGCAAGACATGCTTTCCTCTTTCCTCCATCTCCATCAATCCCCGTTTAGCTATCTAGTTTAGAACGCTGCCCTCCGGTGGTTCCCAGCCTTTTCACTATAATGACCCACAAGTCCAAATTTACTTGGCATGGCGACCCATCCAGGGCTGGCCCAGGGTCTTTTGGCACCCAAGGGTTTTTGAGAAACCAACAAACATCGCACAAAGAGTGCAGCTGTCCCCCCACACACACACACACAGACACTATGAGCCCCATCACCTGGATTCTGTGGCTGGTGGGGCAAACGTTTTTCAGGTGGGGCTTCCATTATTTTCATAATGAAAGGGGTGTTGTGTGCCCTCTTCCCCCCCCCGCAAGATTTAAAGAGCCCTTCAGCTGATCAATGGGGAGCACGTGGCCCTCCGATCAGCCGGAGGGGAGCGGTGGCACAGGGGATTTATCCTCTGGTTAGACATCTAAGCTGAACAGGACTGCTGTCAGTTCGAGCCCCGCACTGGTGTGAGCTACCAGCCGTGTCCCCGCTCGCTGTCCACCCAGCGATTCAAAAGCTTTGGTGAGTAGATAAAATGGGTACCACTCCTTAGAGAGGG
>NW_015159775.1:325401-346820 GCF_001447785.1 Gekko japonicus
AGTAACTGTAAATCGCTCAGAGCCGGCAGCTCTGCAAGGATTGAGCGATCAATAAATTGAAAGATGATGATGATGATGATGATTATTATTATTATTATTATTATTATTATTATTTACATCTTGCACAAGGGAGAGGGGGGCAAGCGCCAACCCCTGCTTCTTCTCAGAAGCATTTAAAGGATCCCTTTAAATGCTTTAGAGTAGAAGCGGGGGGCTTTTAAAGAAGGGGGCTGCCCCCTTTAAGGAAGGGGGCAGAGCCCCCAATAGTCTCACTGTAGCTACAGGCCAGGTCCCAACCAACGCTCCCTCTAAGCTGTGGAGTCTTCTGAGCAAAATTCTACTCTGTGAGCTACTGGGATTAAAGTTGTGAGCGAGCCATTTGGCTGCTGCATAAATTAGTTTGCTCGGGAGCCCTCCTTCCTGAGCGAAGACAAAAATGTGTTAGTCGGAGGCTAAGAAAACTGTGAGCTAGCTCACACTAACTCAGCTTAGAGGGAATGTTGCTTTAGAGCCAGGGCTCCTGTCTGCGAAATCTAGATGGACAGAGAAAGCTGTCTCAGACAGATGACCTAAGAAATACTCCCTCTAAGCTGTGGAGTCTTGTGAGCAACAATTCTACTTTGCGAGCTACCGGCATTAAAGTGGTGAGTGAGCAATTTGGCGGCTGCATCAATTAGTGTGTTCTGGAGCCCTCCTTCCTGAGCCAAGACAAAAATGTGTGAGCCGGAGGCTAACCAACGGTGAGCTAGCTCACGCTGACTCAGCTTAGAGGGAACATTAGTCCCAACTCACAGGTTGGAAAACACTACTCTACTCTATCCTGCCTGGAATGGAGTTCCTTACAATAAAGAACTCCTATTAGTTGAAGGTCCATGTGAACCATATTTCCATAAGCAGTGGCCTAATGTATATTCTGCTGTGCACATGTGCATTGATCACTCACTCAGACCCATCATCCTTGTTGCCCTGCAAGGCACTTAATGTGCTCTTATGAACTATTACTCATAAATTTTATGAAAGGGACTGTGCAAAGGTATGCTTAAGGGACTGTACTGCATGGTGACCCAATATGATACTGCACACCTGAGAGAAGAAAACCTTCCTTTTGCGTTGCTGTTCCAGGGGTTCTTCAAGGTGACCTGCCCACTTACCTGTTGTGAGATGGACCAGTTCCCTAGCCTGCATAACGCCATGCCGTGCCAAGGCACAAGGACAAAGAGCGCCCAACCGCCATTAGGAGCTCCTTCTGACACACGCAGGCAACCCCCTCCCCCCTCCTCCGTCTACCTGCATAACTGCACGTAACCAAGAGGATCTACACACAGTTGCTTGGCGACTAATTGCTCGCCCATCAACGACTCGGCTAGGACCATCCAGAGACAATGGCCCTAGCCCGATGACTCATTTCCTCTTCATCCAGGTGCCAGTCCCCCCGTCTAAGTTACTAGTTCTCAATATTGACCACTCCCTAGCTCCCCTCCCTTCTCCCACTCTACCCAATAGGTATGTTTTCAGGGACGGACTAACAGGAGGTGGGACAAGGGGATGTGGCCAGCTCAACCTGCCCCTCCCATGCCACCTCATAAAAGGAGATACCCGACCACCTGGTCTCTCTCTCTCTACTATGACCCCTATCTAAGCTTTATCCCCCTTACGTCCAGCTTGGTATCCCAATACCCTCCCTCCATCGTTGACTCTTGGTCTGCAGCAAGAGTCCCAACGTGTTTCTGCCAGTTCAGAACACGTTCCCCGTATCTAATTCTTCCCCTCCCTTCTTCCATTGGAAAAATTCAGTCAGCAAGGACAGGTAACTATTGCCCAAACAACGAATACCCTGCTAATGCGAATATGCTTGTTATCAGCAAGGACAGATAACTATTGCCCAAACAACGAATACCCTGCTAATGCGAATGTGCTTATTATCAGCAAGGACAAGTAACTATTGCCCAAACAATGAATACCCTGCTAATGCGAATGTGCTTATTATCAGCAAGGACAGGTAACTATTGCCCAAAGAACTAATACCCTGCTAATGCGAATGTGCTTATTATCTATTTTTATTTTCCTAGACTCTGTATAAAAGTGTGTGCATTTGTGTAGTGTTTGAATGATAAGTATCTTACAGTAAAAGACATCAATTTATACTAAATACAGTCTCCGTGTCTATTACTGGTAACTACTGGAAAGGTGGGACCTCGGTATACAACGGTGTTTGCTCCCTAATTTGCCTAGTGCCAATTAATAAACATAACTCCCCCCCCTATATTGATAAGAAATTAAGGCAATTTGGCTAACATCCTGCACTGGAGGAAGATGTGGCCATTAAGTAAAACCCGTCCGATCCTCGAATGCATGCCTGAGGACAGTCAAGTGTCCCTTCAACTTCGTCAGCTGACCTGTCATGGGGACGCCTCCATCCTCAGCTGATTCCTTCCAGGGATGCTGCTGTGCTGCAGTCAGTGACCAGAGTACCTCGTGGGCTTCCAAGCACCGTTCACTGACAGATCCCAGAGAAAGGGAGAGGACGAAAGAGAAACGTTAAACATGCCTGCTCTGCTGTCTTTGGCGTAGGCAGTTTGGTGTAGTGGTTAAGAGCGCGGACTTTAATCTGGGAGAACCGTGTTTGGTTCCCCTCTCCTCCACATGCAGCTGCTGGCATGACCTTGGGTCAGTCATAAGTTCTCTCAGAGCTGTTCTCTCAAGGGCGGTTCTCGAGAGAGATCTCTCAGCCCCACCTACCGAGTCACAGGGTGTCTGTTGTGGGGGAGGGGGAGGGGGAGGGATTGCAAGCCACTCTGAGACTTCAACAGGTAGTGAAGGGCGGGGTATAAATTCAATCTCTTCTTCTCTTCTTTTCCCCAAAGGAGAGCAGAGGGATTTTGCCTATTTATTTCATGTGCACCCCGCCTTTCTCCCCAGTGTTTCCCTCTCTTCCATTTTATTCTCACAAGAATCCTGTGAGGGAGGAAAGGCTGAAAATGTGTGACTGGCCCAAGGTCACCCAGTGGGCTTCCATAGCACAAGTGGGGTTCGAACCTGGGTCTCCCAGTTACTACTTCAACCCTCTTAACCAGGGCACCGCACTGGCTCTTCATTATGGGAAATTACCGGGTGTAGAGTTATAGGATGACAGCTAACATGGGGCCCGGGAGCAGGTTAACGCCAGCTGGACCCTCACCTGTACTGCACAGCCAAGCAGAGGGCAGTGGTATCGGACTCCCGGCGGCCCAGCAGCATGCTGAGGCTCTCTGAGTCACTCTTGCATTCCTAAAAAAAAAGCAGCGTGGCTGAAAGAAGTTGGTTGAGGCATTTCAGCTTCTCAACAAACCTGAGGAGGGCAGACACATATTGTGTATCAGCAATGATCCCTTCAAAACTGGAAACACCATGGAAAGAAACGCTTCTACATGCAAAGGAAGTGTTCTCCCATGAAGCTGACACCGTCCTCAAAGCCATGCCCACATTGGCTAAAAGATTATCAATAGTCTAAAAGCCATGCCCACATTGGCTAAAAGATTATCAATGAGCTTTTCTTGCTCATAAACAGGGGTCGTTTCCTGCAGGAGCGCACAGGAGCGGAGCTCCGGCAGTAAAGAGCCCAGGGGGCGGGCACATGCAACAAGCCCCACCCCCTGCTCCCAGCAGCCCTCAGTCAGAGCAAGAAGCAGCCAGGTATGTTGCACAGCCCCCTCCCATAGATAGCAATCCAAAACGGATAGATAGCAATCCAAAACAATCTCCCTCCTCTGCCAGGGCAGAGCTGCACGTACCGTCCCCCCAATGGCTAGCCAACCAAAACAGTCCAGTGGAGCCTGAGCGGTGGGTGTTGCCTTCTGACACACTTCCGGTGTTGTCAGGGGGTGTGGCATATGCAAATAAGTTATGCTAATGGGTTATGCTCATGAGCTCCCGGACCTCTTTTTCTACGAGATGACCCCTGCTCCACAGCTTAGAGGGACCACTAGACAGTGTCATGGAGGATGAGGACCCCAAAAGCCGGAGGTCCCCCCAAGAGATCCTGAGACATGTTGAGTTCTCTTAAAAGATACCCCCTCCTGTGAAACACCACGAGACAGAAGCAGCTAGGAAGGTCACTTACACAACCCTTAATGAAACGAATGTTTCCTGGGAGCCTTGCGGTGTGCTGAGTCCTGCAGAGAAAACAGACATCGTTCTGTTACGTTTATTCCCTTTCCTTATCTTTAGGGAGTAATCCAGTTGCTAGTTGTGGGAATATCTTTCCATTTGATTCAGAATGATTTTTAACCAGAGCCAGAGATCTATGGCTAAAACCAGATGCTACATCTTACACAGGTTGGAACAAGGGCGCTCTTCAGATCTTTCAGTCACACGGAAGAATAGGGTATTTTACCTTGCCTTAGTGCCACATGACGGAGTGAGCTCCTGTCTCTGGTCCCATCCAATGCTCCCTCTCAGCTGTGGAGTCTTGTGAGCAGGGGTCATTTCGTAGGAAAAGAGGTGCAGGAGCTCCTTAGAATAACTCATTAGCATAACTCATTTGCATATGCCACACCCCCTGACATCACTGGAAGTGTGTCAGAAGAAGGCAACACCCATCGCTCAGGCTCCACTGGACTGTTTTGGTTGGCTAGCCATTGGGGGGACGGTACGTGCAGCTCTGCCCTGGCAGAGGAGGGAGAGCTTGTACCTGAATAAAACTTGGTCTTAAAGGTGCCACTGGACTGTTTTGGACTGGGGGGCCGGGGGGGGCTCTGCAACTTACCTGGCTGCTTCTTGCTCTGACTGAGGGCTGCTGGGAGCAGGGGGTGGGGCTTGTTGCATGTGTTCACCCCCTGGGCTCTTTACTGCCGGAGCTCAACTCCTGTGCGCTCCTGCAGGAAATGACCCCTGCTTGTGAGCAAAACTTCTACTTTGTGAGCAACTGGTATTAATGCTGCGAGCGAGCAATTTGCCTGCTGCATAAATTTAGTCTGCTGTGGAGCCATCTTTCCTGAGCTAAGACAAAAATCTGTGAGCTGGAGGCTAAAAAACTGTGAGCTAGCTCACACTAACTCAGCTTAGAGGGATCACTGGCCCCAGCTCCTGCCGACCTAGCAGTTCGAAAGCAAGAAATTGCAAGTAGATAAATAGGTACCGCTTCGGTGGGAAGGTAACAGTGTTCTGCACACCACGGCATCCAGTCATGCCGGCCACATGACCGTGGAAACGTCTTCGGACAGCGTTGGCTCTTCGGCTTGGAAACAGAAATGAGCACCGCATCCCTAGAGTCGGATTCGATTGGCTTTCGAGCAAGGGAAACCTTTCTAGGACAAGTGCAAGCAGAAAGGTGCAAACAGCTCCCCCGTGGCCATTTCCACTGGCAAAAACAGTGTGGGGAGGGAAGCTGGAAGCTCTTTGTCTCCCCCCCGCAGCATTCCAGACCCAAATGGAACGAGGGACCACTGTTAAGGTAAGACAACCTGTTCTTCTGTGTGATAGAGCGTGGGGACAGGCCCCAGTGGCCTGACCCATGTCAGGTACAATGTCTAGTTCGAGCCTAATGCTGAATACAAGCGACTGCATCGTGCACAATAGAGCAAGGAGGAAGACAGAAAGGAATTCTGGTCAATCACAAGCTAAACATGAGCCTGCAGTGTGATGTGGCTGTGAAGAAAGCTAATGCAGTCTTAGGATGCATGAACAGAAGTATTGTGTCCAGATCACGGGAGGTGGTCGTTCCGCTCTATTCTGCTATGGTCAGGCCTCACCTGGAGTACTGTGTCCACGTTTGGGCACCCCATTTGAGGAAGGACGTTGACAAGCTTGAGCGTGTCCAGAAGAGGGCAACCAGGATGGTGAGAGGGTTGGAATCCAAGTCTTAGGAGGAAAGGCTGAAAGAGTTGGGTCTGTTTAGCCTGGGAAAGAGAAGGCTTTGAGGGGACATGGTTGCAGTCTTCAAGCATCTGAAGGGCTGTCATGTAGATGATCTATTCTCTCTTGCTCCGGGGGTTGCAAGACTAGGTCTAATGGGTGGAAATTACAAGGGAGTCCTTACCGGCTAAATATCAGGAGAAACTTCCTAACTGTAAGAGTGGTCGAGCAGTGGAACGGACTGCCTCAGAAGGTGGTGGAGGCTCCTTCGCCGGACGTTCTCAAGCGGAGGCTGGACGACCATCTTTCGGGTATGTTGTAAAGCTATTTTTTTGGCTGTGCTCCTGCAGAGTGCAGGGGGTTGGACTAGATGACCTGCAAGGTCCCTTCCAACTCTAACATTCTATGATTCTATGATTCTGTGAATTCTACAGCACCAGCAAGAAGCCATAGACAGGGCTATCGGCCACCTCAGTTGCAGCTTTTCCCTGCTTCCCTCTACGGGGATCTTTCATGACAATACCCACACATACCCAGTGCTCACCTGAAACCCCCACGGCCCTCCTTCTTGAACAGGGCCGGCAAATCCATCCGGAAGGTTCTCGAGCGTAGAGAGAGCATCCTGCAGCTCTTTGACCTGCAAGGACACATGAGCACATGTCGTCACGTCGCTGCTCCTAATCCCTGCCCTATCAAGTGGATTCAGGAGATGTCAGACAAGACCCTGCGTCACTCAATACAAAACTAGCTGATGGAACCCACAAGAGGAAGCTGCTGGCTTAGCTGGCTTCGAGAACAGACTAGACACATTTATGGAAGAGAAGAGGTAGACCAATGGCTGTTGGCCATGATAACCAAGCTGAACCTCCATCTTCACCTTGTATTTGTTTTAACTTATTTATTTATTAAATTTATACCCCGCCCTACCCCCTGGGGGGAACTCCACCCCGACGTGCACGTCGCCCGGAAGTGACATGGGCACGCCGGGCACGCCGGGTGGCTCACAACATAAAATCAGCATATCATAAAAACAATTGACAATAAGACTCCTGGGATCCATTGGAAGCTTAGCAGCACATTTGAGCCCGAATACTTCTTGAGATCAGCGACCCGTCTGAATGTATTCTCTTTCATGACTTTTTGTAAAGCACTTCACGAGCAAGAGAGCTTTCGTACTACTCTGATATTCCCTGAGGAAGATCCAATTTTGAAACGTTGTTATGCAGGGCTTTTTTTGTAGAAAAAGCCCAGCAGGAACTCATTAGCATAATAGGCCACACCCAACAGCAGAAACTCATTAACATATTAGGCCACACCCCTGACAGCACAGCTCATTGGCATATTAGGCCACACCCCCATGTTACCAGAAGTGTGCTCATCCAGCCACACCCACCTTTTGCTTGTTATTCTGTTTACCTTGTTTGTTGTCCAAACCCAGGGCTTTTTTGTAGCAGGAACTCCTTTGCATGTTAGGCCACACACCCCTAATGTAGCCAATCCTAATGAGTTTCTGCTGTTGGGTGTGGCCTATTATGCTAATGAGTTCCTGCTGGGCGTGGCCAACTTGGAAGCCAGCCAGAACTCCGTTCCTGTGCGTTCCTGCCCAAAAATAGCCCTGTTGTTATGTAATCTGGAGACGACGTTGATGATGTATTTTGACACTAGGATTTTCTTATGATTTGAAGGAATTTGTTGATTGTATTGTGTTGTGGCGCTTTTGGCCATCATATACAGAAAGCCTTTTCTTTGCAAGTCTTGTGGACTGCTTGATCTGTGGGTCAGACTCTCACGACTGTTTTCTTTACATTTGTCCTCAAGCACAGTGCTCGGTCCTGTCCTCAAACACAGACAGGACAGGCTGAATAGATTGAACGTCCCCCACCTCAACCAAAGGCCTGGCGGAACAGCTCTGTTTTACAGGCCCTGCGGAACTGTGCTAAGTCCCATAGGGCCCTAATTTCAAGGGGGAGCACGTTCCACCAGGCTGGGGCGAGGGCCGAAAAAGCCCTCGCTCTGGTTGAGGCTAAGTGGACATCTCTCGGGCCAGGGACCACCAGGAGATCTTGATCAGAAGAGGGGTTCATAGGGGGAGAGACAGGTATGATGGTCCCAGGTATGCAAAGTTAATGAATTCATTGATGAAAATGTGTACCCTAATTGAACGAGAGTTGGACCATAAGGAAGGCCGAGCGCCAAAGAATAGATGCTTTCCGATTATGGTGCTGGAGAAGACTCTTGAGAGTCCTTTTGTTATGTATTTGCTTATTGCATTGCCTAAGTAAACTAGCTAGAGCTTCAGACACAAGCTGCATATGCCCTTAGGAGTCTAAAGTCTGCAGTTGGATCGGTCGCTGTAGCGTGACAGACCAATCCGGAAAGACCCTGACCGTTGGCAGGAACAAATCCCATTGGTCCTAAGCTCTCTCTCATGATTGGACATTACTGTACTCGGGGGGGGGTGCCCTCGCTAGTTCAGAATGTATAAAGTTGGATCGTTCTATGAGTGGATCGTTCTATAAGGGAGCGGTGGCGCAGGGGATAATCCCCCTGCTTAACTATAACATCTAAACTGCCAAGCTTTGTCAGTTCTAGCCCCGTGCTGGTGTGAGCAACCAAGCCTTGTCCTAGCTCATCGTCTACCCAGCGATTCGAAAGCTTCGGCAAGTAGATAGATTGGGGGCCACCCGTAAGGGGGTGGGCACACCACTCCCTTTGGGAAGGTGTTAGCTGCCGAGTGTGACTTCTGTGGCGCGGCAAGATCGAAAGCTGAAAGATCTGTTTCGGCATCCCTGCAGTGCAGCGAGTCGGCCAGGCGGTGGTAGTGTGTGGCAGCGCGGCATCAAGAAGCCCTGACGTCAAATACCTATCTGCTTTATCAAAGTCTTTCGGAAATATATTCAATAACAATATATCTGGAGTAAATGGGACCTTAGTTCTTGTCATTTTTTGCATTATTTCATGTACCCATCTCCAAAACCTTTTTGTAACATCACATAGCCACCACATATGATAGAATGAACCAGTCTTATTCTTATATTTCCAACATATGCTAAATACTGGAAAACGATGGAGACTCCAACAAAACAAGAATATGTGAATAAGCTGTTTGAAACGGCTGAGAATGATAAATTGACGATGGAGATGAGAGCTGGAATGGAATGGACGTTTAAAAAAACTTGGAAGAGATTTTATGACTGGTATAATATAAGCGTAATAACCTGATGGAATCTGAGTACGCAGAAAAGATAAGCTAGTAAAATAGATAATGAGATTTGAAATGTAATAAATAGATAATTGAAGGACAGAAGATGGAATAAGCCTCCTGCTATATGTTTAATGTTTGTTGGTGGTAGTTATATGTTGTTGTTTTTTATATATGTCTGTAGTGTATAAAGAAAAATAATAAAAGTGTACCCTTGGGTACTTAAAAAAAAAAATTCAGGATAACCCCCAAAAAAGAAGAAGCCCTGGCATAATCAGCCAGCCGACAAGAATACATGCCGTCGGAACACGACTGATCCAGCTCGCAGATGAATCCCCGGCTAGCTACAATGTGTGTGTAATTAAAAATGCTGTCTGTTGTCTTCCCTATCCCCCACGAATATTGTTAGTCCAAATGTCATGAGTAACTGTAAATCGCTCTGAGCCCGCAGGTGTGTGGGAAAAAGCGATCAATAAATCGAAAGTATTGTTGTTGTTGTTGTTGTGTGTCCTGAGCTGAATAAAGAAATCACTTGTTGAAACGCTGCCTCGATCTCAGTACCTTTGGACTGCGAGGAGATCCAATCAGTCAATCCTAAAGGAAATCAAACCCGACTGTTCCCTGGAAGGACAGATCCTGAAGCTGCAGCTCAAGTACTTTGGCCACCCAATGAGAAGGGAGCACTCAGTGGAGAAGACCCTGAACAACTGGTGAAGTTCAGATCTTTTGTAATCTAATTCAGTTCACTGGCTCATGGTGAAAAGGATTGCGCATTCACACCTCCTTGCCGTTTAAAGAGAACAAAGGCCAGGGGAAGAGAGCTGTAAACTCGAATCCTCGGGCCTCTTTGTGCCGGAAATGACTGTTAATCAGCCAGTCACAGAGATGCTGTGGAATGTCTAACTAAAGACTTCAATTCCCAGGGACCACTGCTCTTAAAGATATATGGCAGTTCTACTTAACTACAGTTAAACGCTGGCTGGGGCAGCACACTGGGAAAGACTGAAGATAACAGAAGAAGGGGATGGCAAAGGATGAGATGGTTAGGCAATGTTACCGATGCAATGAATATGAAGTTGAGCACACTCTAGAGGACAGGAGGGCCTGGTGTGGTGTGGTCCATGGGGTCTCGAAGAGTCGGACTCAACTGCACAACTGAACAACTGCAACCAGGGGTCTTGTTGTAGAAAAAGAGCTGCCGGAGCTCATTAGCATAACTCATTAGCATAACTTATTTGCATATGCCACGCCCCCTGACATCACCGGAAGTGACAGAAGGCCACACCCCCTGACATCACCGGAAGTGTGTCAGAAGGCCCGGCTACTTACCCTCCTGCTTCATCCTCATTCCCAAACGGAATGAGGATCGAAGCAGAGGGCGGGGTAAAGAAGGGGGCGGGGCTTCACCACGTGACCGCCCCGCCCCCTAGAGGTTCTCTTCCGGAGCTCCGTACCTGAGAGCTCCCCCCCGACTAGAGCCCTGACTGCAACAACAAATTGAATGAGATGGGGATTTATCTGCAGTCACCTTTCTCTGAAGCTTATCCCGCTCTTCTTGGTATGCACCGAGGGCGGTCTTTGACTGGCGGAGGGCCTCGTCCTTCCCTTCCAGAGATGCCCTCAGGGCCGCATTCCTCTGCTCGTACAGGGCCACTTCTCTCTTGTACTTGCTCATCTCTTCTGGAGGCAGTCCAGCCGCCAACGCCTCCTCTTCGCTGTGCAGCTGGGGAAGCGGCTCTTTGTCATCTCCTTGGAACTTCCGTAGACTTTGTTCCAGGCTCTGGCAAACACACGTAAATGTTGGATGTGCTAAGGAAAGCCTACGGAAGGACATCAGAAGAACGCCACAGATCTGCCCAGCCCAGTATCCGGCTTCCAACAGTGGACAACCAGAGATGCCCAGGAAGTCAACAGGAGAGGAAGGCAACAGACAGACAGAGGCAATTAACTGACTCAAAAACAGGCTATGCAGTCATAATCTGGGTAAAAACCAGAGGCAAACGAACCTCCCCTCACCCAAGAAGTGGGTTCTAGATCAAATCACACCTAAACTCTCCCTAGAAGCTAAAAGGACCAAACTGAGGCTATCATAAGTTGCTGTAGATTTTCCGGGTTGCGTGGCCGTGGTCTTGGCATCGTAGAACCTGACGTTTCACTAGTAGCTGTGACTGGCATCCTCAGAGGTATAACACAGAAAGAAGGAGTACTCTCTGTGTCAAGGTGAGAAGAAAAATGGTAGGCAGGTAATTTACATCTACTCTAGAAGGTGGGTTAGGGCTGAGTCATTATCTTGTAGGAGTTCCCCAGGCTGTGAACATGCTAATGGAGGAGCTTTCCTGAGGAGGTTCTTTTGTATATGGATTGTTTCCTGAGGAGCCTATTATACTTTGGTCCAGGGGTCATTTCGTAGAAAAAGAGGTGCAGGAACTCATTAGCATAACTCATTTGCATATGTCACACCCCCTGACAACCACCGCTCAGACTCCACTGGACTGTTTTGGATTGCTAGCTATTTGGGGGGTGGGGGAACGTGAAGATCTGTCCTTGCAGAGGAGGGAGAGCTTGTACCTGAATAAAACTTGGTCTTAAAGGTGCCACTGGACTGTTTTGGACCGGGGAGCCGGGGGGGAAGCTCTGCAACATCTAGCTGCTTCTTGCTGTGACTGAGGGCTGCTGGGAGCAGGGGGTGGGGCTTGTTGCATGTGCCCGCCCCCTGGGCTCTTTACTGCCAGAGCTCTGCTCCTGTGCGCTCCTGCAGGAAATGACCCCTGCTTTGGTCACATTATGGGAAGACAAGAGTCACTGGGAAAGGCAATCATGCTAGGAAAAGTTGAAGGCAGCAGGAAAAGAGGAAGACCCAATATGAAATGGATGGACTCATTCAAGGAGGCCATGGCCCTCAGTTGGGGAGACCTGAGAAAGGCTATTAACGACAGGACATTTTGGAGCACGTTAATTCATAGGGTCACAATGAGTCAGAAGCGACCGGACAGTACTTAACAGACACCCCCAAGAAGAGAATGGAGCAAAAGGGATATCGAAGGGCCCACCTCAGCCACCCGGGTGTACTCCTCCAGCTCAGCTTCTGAGCTTGGGATACGACGCCGGTGGGATAAGACGGTGTCCTCGAGAGACGTCATGGCTTTGTGGACATCAAGGAAGAGGTCGGCATGGCCTAGAACACAGGAGGAGGTAATATTTTTAAACTCTTAGAGAAGACTAATGAGGGAGGAGCTTCAGAGATATCATATTCGGGCCTCACCGACAACTAGAGATGTAAAATTTCCAGAAAAAAAACAGAAATTTTTGGAAAAGTTGAAAAAAATGCTACATTAGCACTTCTTTTTTCTTTTCTAGATTGAAACTCATTCTGTTACTTCAGGAACATAAAATATGACTATGGACATTTTTTACTTGGCATGAAATTATCACAACTAGCATATTAAAAATATAGTATATCCAAACAATTATTACAAACAGAATAACCACCCACATGCAAAAACAAAGCTGAAACCTTTTTTCTTTTCTTGTGACAATTGCACCTCCTTAAGGAAGAAATCCATCTTGTTCTTGCATTGGAGAGTTCAGTTTGTAACCTAGGACTTGCTTGTCCTCAGTGCACAGAAATTAGATCAATCTGATACCATATATATATATTTTAGAAATGATTTGGAAAACATTTGAACACCTTGTCTTAAAATATTTTATTCAACATGTTAAAATAAAACATTCCATAATCAATTTTTTTTCTTTTCTTTTTTCAATTTTTCCAATTTTTCGGAAAAAAACAAAAAGGCTTCAGGAAAAAAACGGGGAAAAACTGGTTTTTTTTTCCGAATTTTTCCGTTTTTTTCCCGGGCCTTCACATCTCTACCTGGGGACCCCTTGGAATTGCAGCTCATCTCCAGACTACAGAGAAAACCCCCCCCCCCCCCCCAATTCCCCACCGGTGGCCAGAGGGGAACTGGCAACCCTAGATTGGACTAGATGACCCTTGGGTCCCTCCCAGCTCTATGTTTCTACGGTCCATTCTGCATCTGGCATTCACTCCACATCTTCTCAGCACTTGACTTGGTTCCCCCTTGCTTCAGAATGTCTGTTTTCACTGCATTGCCTCGAATCCTGGTTTCTGCACTGGCTAGTGTCAGCTTGCCATCTGTTTTGCTTTCAAAGCTCGCTCCTGCATTGGTATGCAGATTTTCCTGTGTCGGTACTTGCCTCAGCGGTTATTAGCCGCCTGAGCCAAGTAATTCATGGCGAAGTGATAAGTACAGAGGGGGAAATAGGGGCAGGGGAACTGACGGAGATCAATGAAGCCATGACAAGGGGTCTGCTTATTGTTCCCTTCGAATTGGAAGCGGAGGAAGGAAAAGGTGCCGCTCGAAACCACATACAGATCCCCCGCAGCAAAGCCATACTGACTGGGAAGCTACCCCTGAATGGCCATGAATCTATGCAGAAGGTACCATCAAACCCGATGAACAAAGAAAGTGGAAGCAGCATGCAGTGCAGAGGGAGATTAACCTTCCGACGCGGCTGTGGGAAAACTACGAGGAAACCGGTGGGTGCAGAATCAGCCTATGTTTCGTTCATCCAGCCTTTTCTCTGCCATCGATCGACTTTAAAAACCTGCTCAGAGCCCTTTCTGCACACTCAGAGGAACAAGTGTCACATAAGTGAAACATGTCTCACTGCAGATTCCGCAAGCCCTTCTTACCATCCATGCTGCGGGCCGGAGGTGGCAGGGCCAGGACCGAGTTTGGGAAAGGCCGAGGGCAGCGGGGGAGGCTGGCTGTGTATTCCGAGCCCAGGTCAGAAAACTCCTCGTCATCTCTGCGAACAAGGAGAGTTATTTGAACTAAGCAGCTTCTGTTCTCTGGGATTTCCCCCTCCCCAGATCTCAGCCTCTGTTCTGGGCCAAGTGCCACCCCCCCTCCGAGGGACTTCAATCTCATGCAGCCTACAAGAATCACCATAGCCCGTTCATGTATTTTAGATTGCAATGCTCAAAAATTCTGAAGATTTAAGGAATAAACCAATCCCGAGTCTGCTCATGAAAACAAGATGGATCGATGGATTGATTTTATGTTATATTGTTAATAGTCTGTCTTTCTCACGGGGAGCCAAGGTGGTTTACGCAGAGGGAGTCAATAGAATCGACAAGGAGGGGGGGCATTCAATAAACGTGCAACGGGATCAGGATTGTCGAAGTCCGGAACCAACCAGAAATGCGATCACACACACACTAAATAACCCACTTTCAATCCGCTTTCAATGCACTTTCCGACTGAATTTTGCCAGTTCACAAACAGTAAAATCCAGTTGGAAAGTGCATTGGTAAAAGAAGCGTATTGGTTCCAAGATGTTTAAGTTGCTCTGACAGTTTTAGATTTTGCCTAATATGCCCCCCAGTATATTTTCTTCCTCCTTTAGAATCTTAGGGTGTGTTCAGACGGGCAGCTAATCCCGTCATTATGCCATCTTGATTTTTATCCCGATCTTTTTAATCCATCGTAGCAGGACCAGACATCCCCCTGGCAATGTTCCCTCTAAGCTGTGGAGTCTTGTGAGCAAAAATTCTACTTTGTGAGCTACTGGCATTAAAGTTGTGAGCAAGCAATTTGGCTACTGTATCAATTAGTTTGCTCTGGAGCCATCCTTCCTGAGCTAAGACAAAAATGTGTGAGCCGGAGGCTACAAAACTGTGAGCTAGC
The DNA here is from genome assembly GCF_001447785.1 of Gekko japonicus. Lineage (NCBI taxonomy): Eukaryota > Metazoa > Chordata > Lepidosauria > Squamata > Gekkonidae > Gekko > Gekko japonicus. The sequence continues at coordinate 340,150 of NW_015159775.1, forward strand.
TCACACTAACTCAGCTTAGAGGGAACACTGCCCCCTGGTGAATCGCCTTACCGCGCACTGCCTCCATTGTGGATTGTCTAGATAGCGTCCACTGAAGGAGGCATGTGTGGTGGGTTATTTTAAAAAAACTTTTTGCACATGCGCATAGGTGTCACAGCACATCCTTGTTGAAGGAGGCGCGCGGTGGTTTTTTAGATATTTTTTAAAATGGCGCCCGCTCAGGATGGTCTGACGTCAGACCACCCCGACGGGAGGATTGCGCGCTGGTGGAACGATCAGACGGGTGAAAGTCCGCAGTTGTCCCGCAGGTAACCGAAAACCCCAGATTTAAAGTGGTATCTTTTAAGTACGGCTCCGAAGCGCGGCAAAACGGGATGCCCACGGAAGAGGGACATTTCGCAGATGTTTGTGTCTGGACATTACCTTTAGATCCGTGAGGCAATCGTGCCTCGCGCGGATCTAAAGAGCCGTCTGATCGGACTCTTAATGTCTTTCGCAGCATGTCTGCGAGATTCTAATGAGAAGACTGCTTCTCAGACTCTGTATAGATTGACCACAACTGACAGCTACTGACTGCGGACTTCAGACTGACCACTTTGCCTTCTCTCTCTCCACACACACTTCCTAGCTCCGCCCACACACTCCCGGTCACCAACCAATCACCTCACTCACTCGTCTCCCTCTTCCACCCCCTGGTTCTTCTGACACTTACCAACCATTGAAAGGAACATGCACGTATAACATGAAATAATTACCACAAGTGATCCCAGGGAAAAACAAGGCGGGCCACGGTCTTACCTGCCCGTCTGGTGCTGCAGGTGTTCAATTTTGCCGTGGAGGCTGGCGATGGTGAGCAGCAGCTCCGTGATGTCCTGCTCGTAGCGCAGGATCTCTTCCTCGTCTGAGCCCTTTTCCTGGAATCTCTCACCTGCAGGCTCCGCATCCCCCTGGTGACCATAAAGGAAGAAGAGAATCACGGAGCACCTCAGGACTTTTGGGTGGGTTGACGGAGAACCAGAGATGTACCTGAGTGGTCCTGAGCACAGTGAGCTGCACACATCCAGCACCTCCTGAGTGATCCCTCCTGGGGTAGAAGGATTCTGGAGTAATCACCTAGGAAGGCCACAAAGTTTCTTCAGTGGGAACTTAGGAGTTCGGATGGGGTCAATGGGAATTGGGAATCTCTCTCTGCGTGGTCACAAATACACAGGAAAAGGAGGAACAAAGGAGGAGGAGGAGGAGGAGATTGGATTTATACCCCCCTTCACTACCCGAAGGGTTGAGAGAGGAAGAGGAAGAAGAAGAGGAGGAGGAGGAGGAGGAAGAGGAGGAGGAGGAGAAGGAGGAGGAGTTTGGATTTATACCCTGCCCTCCACTACCAGAAGGAGTCTCAGAGTGGCTTACAAACTCCTTTCCCTTCCCCTCCCCACAACAGACACCCTGGGTGCGTTCAGATGGGCCGTTTAGTCCACTTTCGGCCCGCCTCAGAAACGGATTTCATCTGCGTGATCACACGGTCAACATCTGCCTCCCGTCCCCAGTTGTCGCTTTCCAGCTCAAAACCGCTTTAACCCGGAGTATTTTGATACCAGGTCCCCAAGTGGTGTTTTCCTGATTCTCCGGTTCCAGCCACATTTCCCCCCTGTGTGATCACACCTCCGGTGTCGAGCCACTTCCGGTTTAAATCCCCTCCCCGCTCGAAAGCTGCCCGAGGCTTCCGCTTTTCACCCGCCATTTTTTAACGGTAAACGTTTAAAGGGAAGTGTTCCTTTAAAGTTTAAAGGGAAGTGTTAACAGCAGTTGGGTTGAAGTGGAAATCGCTGTTCTGCGCAGGCGCGGAAATTTTAGTTCCACAGATGGCTGCCTGTGCGCATACCCAAACAGAGAGAGAAAAAACAACAACAGCACAGCGATCTGGAGCAAGGAGGTGAGTGTGATCACCATTCTCTAGGTTAAAAAAGACCGCATCAGGGTCAGAACAATTTAAACCGCTCCCAGCACTCCGTCTGACCGCACCCCCTGTGAGGTAGGTGGGGCTGAGAGAGCTCTCTCGAGAACCACTCATGAGAGAACAGCTCTGAGAGAGCCATGAGTGACTTTGTTCTAAAGAGGACAACTAATGGTTAAGGAAACGATCTCTCAATAGCTGGGAATTTCCCAGTTGCCTCTTTTAATGGGATACCTGTCAAAGCTGGAATGTGTGTGTCTGTTTGTGTTAGGGTTACCAACCTCCAGGTGGGAAAAAAGAAAGAACCACGAGGGGGGGTCCACAGGTATCCATGAGGAAAATACCATAAACAACAAACGGTGTGACAGGAGTGACTAGAACATTTAGTAAAGATCATGTGGTGTAATGAATGAGACCTTACAAAATTACAAGGAAAAGTCCATCATACTCTCAATACAACTTTACAAAATTACAAGGAGATCTCCCAGAATTACAACTGATTCCCAGGTGATAGGGATAAGTTTCCCTGGGGGAAACGGCTGCCTTGGAAGGTGGGCTCTATGGCATTATACCTCCCCTCCCCAAACCCCACCCTATGGCATTATAGGCTGCTGAGGTCCCTCTCCAGGTTCCACCCCCAAATCTCCAGGTATTTCCCAAGTGGGAAATTACCCACCCTAGGATCAGGTTACCAAGTGACCAGAAACACCTGGTGTTAAGTTGCTGGCTTAACAAAGAAGTCGGAGAGTGATTTGGCAAGAACACAACTTTATTCTTCAACTCGAACACAACTCCAACACGGATCAACATCTGATAGCCAGAACAGAACAGTTCAGCTTTTACATTGCAGTTGTCCTGCTTTTAAACTCTCCCGGCTAATGTAGCCACACCCACTGTACAAATACCAACCAATACGGTTGTTCATATAAGGACCAATCACGGACGTTCCCACTCAGGGAGCTTGCTGTAAAGTGATTGGCTAGGTGCTTCCTGGGCTAGCAATGCGACTGGATGGATTTGGATCCTAGGCCAGGACGAAGCTCAACATGGCAAGTCAATTAGATGTTTCACATACATCATGCATTCAATGGCATCTATTGAATACATTACACCTGGCTGACCTGCTCTTGTGCCTTTAATGGCCATCTGATCTACAGTAACTAGCTGACGCAGCATTTGCACGACGGTGGCTGTAAAATTATCAGTAGCTTCTTGCTCCAGGCCACATGTCTGACAAAAGACACAGGTACTCAAAAACTAGCAACATTGTACGAGAAGAATTGCCAGCTCTGGGTTGGGAAATTCCTGGAGATTTGAGATGGGAGCCTTGGGGGGGAAGGTTTGGGGAGGGGAGGGGAGGGACCACAGTAGGGTACAATGCCATAAAGTCCACCCTTCACAGTAGCCATTTTCTCCAGGGGGGACTGCTCTCTGTAGACTGGAGAGAAATTGTAATCCCCGGAGATCTCCAGGCCCCACCTGGAGGTTGGCGACGCTATGCATGAGAATGAGGAGAGCCAGTTTAAGTGTAGTGGTTAAGTGCGCGGACTGTAATCTGGGAGAACCGGGTTTGATTCCCCACTCCTCCACTCGCAGCTGCTGGATGACCTTGGGCAAGCCGTAGTACTGGTAAGAGCTGTTCTTGAAGAAGAGCCATTTCTGTCAGAGCTCTCTCAGCCCCGCCTACCTCAGAGGGTGTCTGTTGTGGGGAGGGAGAGGGAAAGGAGTTTGTAAACCACTCTGAGACTCCTTCGGGTAGGGAAGGGCAAAGAATAAATCCAATCTCCTCCTCCTCCTCCTCTTCTTCTTCGTCATTACAGAGAACTCTCCCCTGGGCAACTTTCTGTTTGGCTTGCTAAAGAGTTTGGCCTGAAGCACAACCTGGTGTTCCTTTGCAAATAGAATTGGCTCCGCTGAAACCAATCGCCACTGCCAAGTTCATCCAGAGAGCTGGTGGCCCAGGAGGTGTGCCAAAGAACTCCAAGCCAGCCTGGCACAGACCCACATCTTGCCCTCTTTGCGCCACATCTTGTCCTCCTTGCGCCATCTGTTTAGAGCAACCGAGCCACCCCACCCCTTCTCAGTTATTTTGGGAATGAAGGAAGGGGATTGGTCAGGGTTTTGAGTAAGCAAAGGAAACAGGGGCCAGCCGAATGCCTTCCTGTTCTCCACGGTCACAATGGCTTGTTTGCATCCGTCAATTCTCTCCCTACGCAAAGATAACTCTGACTTGAGACCAGCCCCTGCACCAAGCCGCCCTTCCCCAAGGGATTCTCTGGTGGGAAATATTTGCCAAGGAGCAGCAAGAAAAGTCGACTGCAAGATCCGAGAAGGGCGCCCTCAGCAACCCTCTGAATCCTTGCAAAGAATCGGTAGTGGGAGGCCAAATACGGCTTTGGGGTTCCCCCTGGAGAAAATTGCACACTGACCGCTTTCCTTCCAACTTGTCTTAGCTCAGGAAGGATGGCTCCAGAGCAAACAGATTTATGCAGTAGCCAAATTGCTCGCTCACAACTTTAATGCAGTAACTCACAAAGTAGAATTTTTGCTCACAAGACTCCACATCTTAGAGGGAGCATTGCTTAAGGGCTCTCAACTTCACTCACTTTTGCCACCCCCTAATGCAGGAGACTCCACACTGGGTGTTAAAGGTAAAGGTTCCCTTGCTCGAAAGCCAGTCGAGTCCGACTCTAGGGTTGCGGTGCTCATCTCCGTTTCAAAGCCGAAGAGCCAGTGCTCTCCGAAGAAGTTTCCGTGGTCATGTGGCCGGCATGACTAAACACCGAGGCTCACAGAACGCTGTGACCTTCCCACTGAAGTGGTACCTATTTATCTACTTGCAATTTCTTGCTTTCGAACTGCTAGGTTGGCAGGAGCTGGAACTAGAGACGGGAGCTCACTCCGTCATGCGGCAACTCGGGTCTTGAACTGCTGAAAACTGACCTTCCACAGCCTGCAGTTCAGCGTCTTAACCACTTGAGCCACCGCAGCTCCTAAATAAATACATAAATATGTACAAAAGGGGGGAAACCCTAGAACAGAGGCAGGTCGTAGAAATTCTAACAGAATGTGGATTGGGGTCACAGCCAGCCTAAACAGCTCACCACCAATGGGTAAGGCTGAGGATCAGACAGGGTCACTGTTTCTGGGCATTCAAGGAAGTGTGGAGGTGAAAGGGAAATGGCCAAGGAGACACCACAAAACCAGAGCCAGTTTGGTGTAGCGGTTAGGAGTGCGGATTCTAATCTGGGGGAACCGGGTTTGATTCCCCACTCCACATGCAGCCGCTGGTGTGACCATGGGTCAGTCACAAGTTCTCTCCGAGCCGTTCTCTCATGAGCCGTTCCCGAAAGAGCTCCCTCAGCCCCTCCTACATCACATAGGGTGTCTGTTGTGGGGAGGGGAAGGGAAAAGAGATTGTGAGCCGCTCTGAGACTCCTTCTGGTAGTGAAGGGCGGGGGATAAATCCAATTTCTTCTTCTTCAGCGGCACCAAGAAGGCACCCCCCCAAGACCAATGCTCCCTCTAAGCTGTGGAGTCTTGTGAGCCAAAATTCTACTTTGTGAGCTACTGGCATTAAAAGTTGTGAGCGAGCCATTTGGCTGCTGCATAAATTGATTTGCTCTGGAGCAGTCCATCCTGAGCTGAGACAAAAAATGTGTGAGCCGGAGGCTAAAAAACTGTGAGCTGGCTCACACCAACTCAGCTTAGAGGGAACACTGCCCAAGACTGAATCTCCTGCTTACCTTTTCCATTTCTGCTTCTTGCACCTCCCCCTCAGTGGCTAAAAAGTGGCAGTCCGTCTGAGCAACACCACCAGAGTGACTCAGCCCGGCGGCAGCAGTGTCCGACAAGATCCCCATGGCCCGTCCTTTCCTGTTCCCCGAGTTGCACACAGTTCCTGTCCTCAGCTGGGAAGGAAAGGGTTGTCCTGGTGATCTTTGTATGGCTGTTTTGCTTGCTTGCCAGCAATAAGGCTGCCCTTGAACGCAGCTGGGAGGTTCTGGATTTGCAAATCCAAAGGAGGAAGAGAGCAAAGGAAAAGTTTCGGAAGAAATAGACCAGTCAGTTTTATCCGAAGGGGACCAATTCACAGTTTGCGAAGTCCTTATGTCCCCCGTAGACCCACCCCCCCGGCCCGCTCAGTCAGACCTACTCTGGGAATCCCATGCTCGGAATTTAATGGCTGGGCGCAGAGGAGCCTGATTCGCATTAGGGCCACAGTGTATGGCTAGAGTCAGGGGTCATTTCGTAGACAAAGAGGTGCAGGAGCTCATTAGCATAACTCATTAGCATAACTCGTTTGCATATGCCACACCCCTTGACGTCACTGGAAGTGTGTCAGAAGGCTCAGGCTCCACTGGACTGTTTTGAATTGCTAGATATTGGGGGGGGGATGTGCAGATCTGTCCTCTCAGAGAAGGGAGAGCTTGTATCTGAATAAAACTGGGTCTTAAAGGTGCCACTGGACTGTTTTGGACCGGGGGGCCAGGGGGAGCTCTGCAACTTACCTGGCTGCTTCTTGCTCTGTTTGAGGGCTGCTGGGAGCAGGGGGTGGGGCTTGTTGCATGTGCCTGCCCCCTGGGCTCTTTACTGCTGGAGCTCTGCTCCTGTGCGCTCCTGCAGGAAATGACCCCTGGCTAGAGTAGGGGTGTCAAACATGCGGCCCAGGGGCAGGATCAGGCCCTGGCCCGGGAGGGCTTCTGTCAGACCCGCAGTGGAA
>NW_015159776.1:0-1533 GCF_001447785.1 Gekko japonicus
TCTTGGGGGTGGAAAGCCATGGAAATAGTACCTAGTTAGGCTCCCATATTGGCAGGAAACCCAGGGAGGCTGGCATCCCTAATTCAGGGGGACTTGGGTAAAGCTGGAAAAATTTAAAAATTCAAGCAGCCTTGTTTCTGAGCAATCTTGGGCTGAATATCTGCCCCAAAAGTGTGTGCAGGGCTTTCTGGGCATGGATCTTGGCTTAAGTGAAGGGTGGATGTTAACCAGGCTACAGAGCTCAGTTTCCCTGAAGAAAATGAATGCTTTGGAAGGTGGACTGTATGGCATTGAACCCCACTGAGGTCCCTGTCCTCCCCAGGCTCCATCCCCAAATCTCCAGGAGTTTCCCTGCCTGGACTTGGAAACTGTACTCCCCATCCCACATTCCCCCATGAAAACTGTTAGCAGTGCAGTGTTCCAACTGTCTGGCTCATGGACATAGTTCTAGGTGGTCAGCTGCATTGGTCTGAAGCAGTAGAACAAATTTAGAGTCCAGTGGCACCTTTAAGACCATTGAATAAGACCTTGAATAAATTTTTGTTGGTCTTAAAGGTGCTACTGGACTCTAAATTTGTTCTACTGGCTCATGGACAGTTCAGCTTTCCCATGTAACTGAATCTGCCCCAAGAGCAGCTATAGTATCTTTAACAATCTTCTTTAAATAAGGGGGCTCTCATATACCATATGCATTCAAAGTCTTTCTGGGCAAGATTGGTTCCCTAGCTTACACATGGTTCACAGACATGTTTGTGCAATGAGTACCATAAACTAGAAGGAATCCAGTCCAAAGTCCTCAGATTCTTATTTGGAGTACCTCCTTGTGTACCCAGTGCCCTGCTTAGCCTAGAAGCAGGGCTGGTTCCACTAGAAGTACATGTGGGGTTCCAAGCTACATGCTTCTGGCTCACGTTAAATCTCACCCCCACCCCAAATTAGTTCTGTAATACCTTCATTTCAGACGATTTTCACTCAAGGACAACTTGCAACTACTTGGTTTCTCCTGTACAGCTTTAGTGCATCTTGGATACCAAGGAGCCAGAGCACTAATCAAACAGAGACTATGGGACACTGCTCTTCAAACTGACAGATCATAGGCCTACTCTACTCCGGCAGTGGGGAACTGTAACAAAAATTTCATTCCATTAAGTTACCTTTATAGATTAGAATTCCGCAAACACTGTAGAGCCTTCACTCTGGGGCCTGGTTTAATGACCTCACATCTGCCCTTCTTGAAGACAGATATGCATGTATCCCATATGCAGGGGTCTTTTTGTAGAAAAAGAGCTGCAGGATCTCATTAGCATATGGTATGCTAATGAGCTACTAGGCTATTAGCATATGTCACGCCTCCTGACATCACTGGAAGTGATGTCAGAAGGGGAAGCAAAAGGGGGGGAGGCATCTTCAAAAGCCTCCGCTTCCCTTCCCCAGCTGGCCTGCGGGGGGGGGGGGAGCGAAGAGAGAGTTGGGCCACAGAAGGAGGAAAGAAGGAAGGAAAGAGAGAGAGTAGAGAGAAGGAAAGAAGGAAGG
>NW_015159776.1:1798-22252 GCF_001447785.1 Gekko japonicus
CCCCGCCACCCCACCCCCACGGATCCCTTACTTACCACTTTGGTGCGGGCCCGGGGGACCCGACTGCGGGGCTCTCCGGGCTTCCCCCGGACCCAGCACTTCTGCGCGGGCCTGGGGGACCTGGCTGGGGGGCTCTCCGGGCTTCCCCCGGCTCCAGCACTTCTGCGCGGGCCTGGGGGACCCAGTTCTGGGGCTCTCTGGGCCTGCCCCCAGCCCCAGCGCTTTTATTAATTGTATATTTTCTGTACAGAATATCTATTTTATGCATCCAATGTGTATTACGGATTGTTGATATTCTTGTCTGCTGATCCCAGATCATCATCATCATCAAAATAAAAAATCATCTATTCAGGAGTGGGGGATCCTTTTCCTCTGCTTCAAAGTGGAATCTTCAGAGTGGTTGTAGGGATGTGTTCACTCCCCCTCATTATGGGGTAAAGTTAAGCTTTGTTTTTGAAATGGTACAGGGCAGCTTGCTGCTATGTACTTTAAGCTCTTTAAATTAGTTTTCTCTTGTTTCTCTGCTGAGCTGCGAGGGAGCATTACAACATGGTGTCATGATCTGTGCAGGACTGGGAGCAGGGCCTAGTGCGGCCTGGTCCCAGGAGACACCTGAATGGCAGTGAGCAGACAGCCTACAGTCTTGGGGCAGTGTAGCGCTCTCTGAGGGCAGGGGAAAATTGAACCTGGATTCCACTGAGTCTTGAAATCACAAGCCCAGTCATTGTTTCCTTATGCAGGTTGCTTGATTTATCAATCCAGGCACCTGAAGGTGTAGTTCACTTCCCCAACCTCAGGGTTACACTGCATTACATAAAGGAAGAGCCACAACACTGTAACCTGCCTCTTACTCCTCCCTTCTTCTTCTGCCAGCTTCCTGCAATTTCCCCTTCTTTCCTTTTTATAGTTCCATCTTCACACTTGCCCCTTGAGCTAAGCTCCACCCTCCTCTTCTCTGTTCCCTGCCCTACCTTGAAACACCTGGGCCCAGAAAGCCATTGTTCTTCCACCCAGGCTTGCTCACTGCCTCCACACCCTTTCAGCTTCCCTGGGCCAGACCACCAAGGCTATCCTGTCTGCACCTTTCTACCCCAGTCCCAGTCTGTTCCATCCACCTTTACCCAAGTCTCCCTGAATTAGGAATGCCAGCATCTCCAGGTGAGTCTTGATGCTGGGCCCAAGGGCCTGCCCTGCCCTGCCAGGCTGTTTGTTTCTGGGTGGTGCACACATGTGTGAATGAAAAAATAAGGAAGCATTTGGTGACTTGACAGTGCAAACCTAAGAATACTTTCCTGAGAGTAAGAACCATTTATATATTTATTTAAAACATTTCTGTGCCGCCTTTCCACCCAAATGCAGTGACATCAAACATTTCAATATTAAAAGAACATTTAAAATAAAGTTTATGTAAAATAACTCAATAAAAATATAGAAAAACACAGAACACCAAAACCAAGGAAGTGGCTGCCTCCAGGCTCCTGCCAGCTCCAGCTGTCGGTGGTGCAAATGTTAAGGCCAGGGCCATAAAGTTGATGGCGGGCCAGGGCCATAAAGTTGAGGCGGCACCCTACTTGAAAGCCTGGCGGAAGAGCTCCGTCTTGCAGGCCCTAAAGAACTGTAAAAGGTTCTGCAGGGCCTTGATGTCCTCCAGGAGCTCATTCCACCAGTAAGGGGTCGCCACGGAAAAGGCCCTGGCCCTCGTTATGGCCAACCTGGCTTCTTCGGGCCTGGGAGAACCAGGCACTTTTGGGATCCAGATCTCAGTGCTCTCTGCGGAACATGGGGGGTGAGGCGGTCCTTTAGGTAAGTAGGTCCCCGGCCATATAGGGCTTTAAAGGGAAGAACCAGCACCTTGAACCTTATCCGGTATGCTATAGGCAGCCAGTGCAGCATCTTTAGGGCAGGATGGATGTGTTCCCACACAGGAAGACACAACAACCTCGCCGCTGCATTCTGCACTAACTGCAGCTTCCGGATTTGGGACAAGGGCAGCACCATATAGAGAGCATTGCAGTAATCTAATCTCGAGGTGACCATTGTGTGGATCAGTGTAGCCAGGTCATTGCGTTCAAGGAAGGGAGCCAGCTGCTTAATCAGCCGTAGATGGTAAAAGGCAGATCTTGCAGTGGCTGCTACCTGGGCCTCCATCATTAAGGAGGCATCCAGGAGCACTCCCAAACTCCTAACCTCTGGCACTGGCACCAACAGCGCCCCATCAAAGGTCGGGAGAGGGATCCCTAACCTTGGGCCACTCCAACTCAGGCACAGGACCTCCATCTTCATCGGATTCAATTTCAGTCAGCTCAGCCTAAGCCAACTAGCCACAGCTTTCAGCGCCAGGCCCAGATCTCCCAGACTAGAGTCTGACTGGCTGTCCAAGAACAGATAGAGCTGGGTGTCATCCACATATTGGTGACAACCCAGTCCATGTCTCCGGGCAATCTGGGCAAGGGAGCGCATATAGATATTAAACAGCATTGGGGAAAGCACTGCTCCTTGGGGCACTCCACAGGTTAGTGGGTGCCTTCCGGATAACTGTTCCCTGACTGCCACCCTCTGTCCCCGGCCCTGGAAAAACAAGGAGAGCCACTGTAAGGCAAGCCCCTGAATCTCCGTAATGGCAAGGCGGTGGATCAGTAGTTGATGGTCGACCATGTCGAACACCACCAACAGGTCCAACAGCATTAACACTGCTGTACTGCCTCGATCCAGGTGCCTCTGGAGATTGTCTGTGAGGGCGACCAGGACCGTCTCTGTCCCATGGCCTGGTCGGAAGCCGGACTGGAAGGGATCTAATATTGAGGTGTCCTCCAAAAAACCCCGCAACTGCTTCTCAATTAATTTGCCCAAATAGGGCAAATTGGATGCTGGCCAGTAACTAGCCAATTCAGCCAGATCCAATTATGGCTTTTTTAGGAGAAGGCGGACCATCACTTCCTTTAGGGCACTAGGGAACAGTCCTTCAGTGAGGGACTTCTTGACAATTTCCCTTAGTGCCCCTCGCAGCCCAACACGGCCAGCTTTGATTAGCCATGATGGGCGCGGATCAAGGCTGCAAGTGGTTGGGTGAACTGATGAGAGTAATTTGTCAACCTCGTCTAGGCTGAGCGGACCAAAATAATCCAGAACTTGACCAGAAGACGCGCATGGAGCCTCGAGTTCCGTTACTGTCTCAACTGTGGCGGGGAGGTCATGGCGGAGCGACAAGACTTTATCTGCAAAATAGCTCGCAAAAGCCTCATAGCCAATTTCCAAATCCTTATCATTTAGTCTGCTCTGTGGCAGAGTAGTAAGACACCGAATTGTTCTAAATAATTGTGGTGGGCGAGAGCTAGCAGACGCAATCATGGCCACGTAGTAATCTTTCTTCGTGGTCTTGGTTGCTATTTCATAGGATCTCATAAACGTCCTATAGGATGTTCTTGACGCTTTGTCCTGAACACATTGCCACTGTCTCTCTAGTTGTCTAAGCTCCCGCTTCATCAATCTCAGCTCCTGTGTATGCCACAGAGCGAGTTTAGAGCGGGGGCGCAGAGGACGTCGGGGAGCGATCTCATAGATGGCTGCCGAGAGCCGGCTTTGCCAGTCGTCGACAAGCTCATCTAGCGAGCTGCCAGGGGGCATCAGATCCTGCAGGGCCATTTGAAGCTGCACCGGGTCCATTTGGCTCTGTGGGCGAGCTAAAATATGCTTGCCACCCAAACAGTAATAGAGGGACCAGATCAATCTTCTCAGAGAGTTCCAAAGTTTTGGCACCACGACCAAGATGACTGGAATGGATGGGCAGGTCAGCAGACCTTAAAATATGCTGGCCCCAGGCTGTATAGGGCTTTAACACCTTGAATTGGGCCCAGAAGCACACTGGGAGCCAGGGTAGATGGGAAAAGATTGGAATTATATGGTTCCTATGACCTACTCCAGTCAACATTCTGGCTGCAGCATTCTTTACTAACTGTAGCTTCCAGATAGTCTTCAAGGGCAGCCCCTTGTAGACCACATCACAATAATCTAATTTAGCAGTGGCAGACCCTTCCCTCCAGGAAGAGCCACAGCTGGCTTATCCATAGCTGGTATAAGGCACCCTTGGCTACCTGTTTATTCAACAGGAGACCTGGGTACAAAAGCACCCCTAAGTATGAACCTGCTCCTTTAGGGAACACGCAACCCCATCCAAAACAGGAGATATCCCATTTCCCAGGTCAGATGCCCCCCCAGTACCCCCTCTGTTTTGTCAGGATTATGTCTCAGTTTTGTCAGCCCTCTTTTATTCCAAAACTGCCTCCAGGCACTTGTTCACAGTTTCCATAGCCTTCCTCAGATCTGCTGGAAGTGCAAGATAGAGCTTAGTGTCATCTGCATATTGGTGGCAACACAGCCCAAATCTCCAGATGACCTCTCCCACTGTCTTAATGTACATTTTGAAAGGCACTGGGGAGTGGTGGAATTGTGGGGACCCCCATAAGCCAGAGGCCAAGTGGCAGAGTAGCGATCCCCTGGCATCACTCTGAAACCTACCTTCAAGGCAGGAATGAAACCACTGCAGAACAGTGCCTCCTAGGCCCAACCCTGAAAGGCAGTCTAGAAGGATACCTTGATCAATGGTATCAAAAGCCACTGAAAGGTCCAGGAGAATTAATAGTCACACACACCCTGTCCATGTCCCAGTGAGTGTCATCCACCAGGGCAACCAAAGCTATTTCAGTCCCAACCAGGCCTGACATTAGAGCGGAATGGATCCTAAAATCTACTTCATTCAGGAATCCCTGAAATTGCCCAGCCACCACTTGTTCAATTACCTTGCTCAAGAATGGAACATTTGAGACACGCAGAGTAGATTTCTTTAGAAGTGGACACACCACTGCCTGCTTTCAGGTCCACTGAATAGACCTGCTTAGGATCATTCTCTTAGCCTGGAAAAAGGCTGTTACCACTGAGGCAGACATTTTACCATCTGCTCTGCTCCTTTTCTTCAGCCCTTGAAACCTTCCAGGAAACTACCTCCAGAGAAGAAAGGAGGAATCACCGGAGGCCATCAAAGGCATACCTTTGACTTCCAGTGCTGTTCCCCTCTCTTCAGGATTAGTTGATTGACAATAAGTAGATTTGCTGTATTTGATGATCTGCGTTTTTCTCATATTGTAGTCAGCTTTGAGGACACGCTAAGTGAAGAAAAGCAGGATAGAAGTACCCAAATACATATAATTGTCCCCTGTACGTGCAGTGCAGAGAGGTATCTGGGTTTGTACAAGGCGGCAAAAAGAAAAGAAAGTCTTGGGATACCTGAATAGCCACAGTACCCAACCACACTACATATTGGTCTTTAGATAAATATGGGAACAAGTCTTGTTCAACAAGAGGTTCAATAAACCGGGGAAAACCCTTTCACTCTGCTCTCCGCATTTCCTAAGAAGCTCCGTAATCAGGAAGACACCCATTTCCCACCCCAACAGCCTCCCTCGCCATCTCTGAACACCACCTCATTATACTGGGGACTAGTAGCGACTTCTACTTGGCGTCTTTTGTCAGGAAGCTCTTCCTCTTCCCCCGTCCTCTTTGAGCCGACGGTAACGTCGCTCTCTCTGCCTCTTCCTCTCTATGGTTTTACTCTCTCACTCCCCTCCGCTCATCCGGCCTGTGACTTATCCGGCATGCATTGCGGCGCAAGAGAGTGACGACAATAACAAACAGCGGTAGTCGGGGTTGCACTAAGCGATCGGGGGCCCGAGAAGCTCCCGGAGGTCCCCCCCAGCGCCTGTCCCCCCTTTCTCGCGGCCTGTTGGCGGTCCCGCCGTGCCGGCCCGCACCGTCCGCCTTTCTCATTCGGGTGGCGGCCTGAAGCTGCCCTGTAGATCCGCAGCGAGAAGGAGGAGCTTCTGTCGCGGCCGCCGGTCACCGGCGCGGGATGGTGCGCGGGGCCGCCCAGCTGTTGCCGCTGTTATTGCGGCCTCCTTCGGGTGAGTCGGGCGGGAAGAGAGGCCGGCAGTCGAGCGAGTATATTGGCCGCGGTGGCAGCTACCGTTACCGGGGCGACCAACGCCCGCCCTCCTTGGTTGGGGGTGGGGGGCGTAAAAGAGCTCCTTAAGGGAGGCGAACTCCGTGGTGTGTTTGTGGCGCCGAAGGCGAGCGTCCGTGGACAATGAAGGGGGCTCCGCGTGTTGAGAGGCTGGAAGCTGCGGAGGGTCGAAGCCCCCGGATATGTGTCTCCTTCGAGTCGAGGCAACTAGTCCGGCCCTGTTCCCGAAGTTAACTCTGAGGGGGGATGACTCAGCCCATCTGCACTTGGGCAGCCCCGCCCACCGCACCTTGTTATTAAAAGCAGGCACCGTGGGCCTGGGCTCCTCCGTGCCTCCTTCGTTCAGTGCTGTGTGGGAGAAAGTCTGGTTTCTGCAGACAAGAACCAAGAGTTTTTCGTTCCACAAATTCCCTCCTGCCTTCTTTATTCCACGGCGGGTTTGGGGGTGGTTAAGTCCATGGACACAAATATTAAGCTACACTTGGTTCATGTTTGTCTGTTGCTGGGGTTAAGCGGGTTTGGCCCAAATCGACATTTGGTGTTTGGGTCAAGGTCTGTCCTTGGGTTACTTCAGAATGGACTCAAACTAAGAATTCTGTTTGGGTCCTCACTAGTATTGGAAGATATGCTGCCCCACTTGGGAGAATGCTGTTACCTGTTATGGATACCTAACAAAATTAAATGGTCGTTTGGCAGGGAAAGACCAAGGAACAGGTGCTGGTCCATTGCAACTTAAATCAAAATAATTTTGTTGACTTCACTGGAACTAGTGTAGGTGAAAGTAGATAGGCCTGAGTGGTATGTTGACTTCACTGGAACTGGTGTAGGTGAAAGTCGATGAGCTTGTGTGATATGTAGGCTATGCTGCATATGACATAAAAGGTTGGGCAATAATCATGGTTCCAGTGATGTCATAAGTATCCGTTCTGCAATATTTATTCTGATGAAAGATGGAAGAGTTACTAAGACATTTTTCATCATGAGGGACCCTGCAGTTGTTAAGGATGCCTGTTATCAGCTTTGAGAAGTCCTGTTAACTTAGATATTTAAATGTCCTCAACTTTTGCAGTGCATGTAGAATGCCACCAGATAAATCTTGAATGCTTTTTATGAGGCATACATCAAAAGGTTGTTGTTCAAGGGGCAATCCTATTAATTTTACATGGTATTGTTTGGTGTACAAATGTTTAAATGCTTACTAATGGCTTCAGTATTAGATTTTCATATTAAAGAAATGATACGATTATTTATAGTTTAAAGTATTGATAAATCTCGCTTTATTTGTGTTGTGTCACCATAACATGTGCCCATTTCCCACAAGTTTTCCCCCTAGTATATGTACTATTAATATGTACTATTAATCTCTTTAACCAGTACAAAGGGTACAGTATGTTTATGGCATTTTTAAAAGGTTTCTTATGACAAGCCTTTGCCCCCTTAATTTAGCAGTTGAATGTGTAGCAGTTAAATAACCAGCTGCTGTGTCTGAAGTTGTTCTAGCAGTAGTGAATTTTCTAGGTATATTAATAGACATTTAGGGACAATACAAGTACTGAAATATTGCTTGGTATGTGGGTTTGGGGGATATGATTGCACTTTATATAGTTATGGATGAGGCTGTTTAATTAAGGAGTTACTGTTACTGTTGTTAAGATAGAAATACTCTAGGTGTTGATACAACAAACATGAAATGTATAGGTAAACACTATACTGCAATTTCTTTTTATGAAATGTATAGATAAACTCTAATGTATATTGTAATCTCTTTTGGATTAATAGGTTGTCTGGGTTGAGTTTGTAATCTTGAAATGTGGTTGTCTATGTTTAGATATTTGTCTAGTAAAAAATTCCAGCATAGCCATATGGGAAGCTACTCCTCCATTATTAGTATTATCCGGTCCATAATTGCATACTCTATCTATGGTAGTGGGAGTAAACATCTCATGAATTTGTGAGTTCTCTTGAATTTTTTTTCATTTACATATTCGCTCTTATCCTATATGCTACATGTCATTTAGAATCTGTTTGCCAGTGGCAATGGAAGTTTTCTATGATATGAAAATACAGAATCTAAACTGTCTGGAGAAAGGGAGGGAGAAAATTACATCCCTGATTTTAAGAATTGATTTATCTTATTTGTATAGTGAATCATCCTCTCTTTGGCCTTCTGCTAATCCTCATAGAGGTCCTGTACATAGGCTCACATGGACTTCATGTTGCTTACATCACAGATGAGAAGGTGGCAACATGTCCAAGTGTTACAAATAAATTCATGGAGTACTAGTTATTTGACTTCCCAGCCCTGTTCCTGTTCATTGGACTTTGGTCCCCATGTCTGTTGTAGCACTAGTTTTTAGATTTGGTAAGCCAATTTTTCTGTGCTCTTGACCGACAGAACAATATTAATACAACATTTCATATTTTGAGACTTGAAAAATACCTAAAGTCTGAAGACTTCAGAATAAGCTTTTAAAAAGTTTGCTAGTATTGAAATGTTAGGCACATATCTATGATCGTGTACACTTGTAGGTTCTCCCATCAAATCTTTAAGGTACCTTATTGTCCAAGTGCCTGTAGGTGTAAAATTTCCAGAGGTTTCAGAGCCATGGGAAAAGCCTGGGAATATTTTTTGGGGAAAACCCAGAATATGCACAGTACTTCCCTACAAAGCTTATAGTTACTTTACTGTTTAAATAACATAAAATGCTTCAATTATTGCTTATAATATAAAATTATACTACTTTGCATATTTGTGTAATTTAGAAGTATAAATACCTTAACTTTATGCAAGTAATTAATTGTTTTACTTGGATATGTATACACTTCTATCTCCAATGAGGATCCTAATTGGCCTGAAGCATTGTTCTTCCATTCTCCATTTTATCTCCCAGCAACAACCTTGTGAGGTAGATTAGGCTGAGAAAGAGAGAGACTGGCTCAAGGTTACCTAACAGGCTTCCATGACAGTGTAGGAATTTGAACCTGGGTCTCCCAGCCCCAGCTCCCACTCTAATCACAACCCCATGCTGGCTTTATTGCTGATATAGTCAGTATGAGGAGAGAGCTGCAAACCGCACTGCCATAGCAGGTGCATCTTAATTTTTGCCATCTGAAAGAGGAAGTGGAGCAAAGCTGGAAGCAGAAAACACATTTTTTAGTAAACAAAATATGTATATTTCACAGGAACACTTTTGTATAGTTACCGTAGGATTAGCAACATATTTGAATACAGGGTTATACTACATCATATCTAAAAATTGAACTCTTCAATAGTGTATCATACACATAGTAGCATATTAATTGTGGACAAAATAAATCACATTTAAACAGTAAACATATCCTTGAAAGTACTTTTCGTATGTCTACTGTACATGTAGGAATTATAGTTCTCTAATGCTGCAGAAGTTACCTGAATAGCCCAGCTTAGCCCAAGCTAGTTAGAGCTGGGAAGCTAAGCAGGATTGGTCTTGGTTAGTACTTGGATAGGAGACCACCAAGGAAGACTGGCAAACCATCAGCTCATCTATTGCCTTGAATAAGACCCGTGTACGTGCTCACCACAAGGTGGTTTGCGACTCAATAGGACATGATTCATTACTTCACAACTGCTCAAAGCCTTACATAAAAAATCTTCATAATACAGTTTTAAATGAGGAAATTCTTTTCTTTAAAACATTTCACTGATTCTGAAAGAATAAATGTTTCATTGGAATTTTTTTACCATGCTCCCCCAAATTTGCAAGTCTTTCATTGAAAAAAATTGAAGAAAAAAGTTCTCAGGAAGGAACAGGTTTCTTTTTCTGGGCCTTCGTAGCTCTACAGGTGCCTCTGGGATATTTCTCATTCTGCTTGAGTTTTAGTTGCTGCTATGAAATATATTAAAAGAAAATTCAATAGCTGTGCAAGTGTACTCATCCAGAAATACTGTCTTCTTTTTAGTGAATGACTTTAAGTACTTGTGTGGATAATATACCAATATTGTGTAGCTAGTTACTCACCATTTGTAGTTAATATTCTTCATTAATCAGCTCTAAAGGTGGCTTTGCCCAATCTGTTTTATGGAATCGAAATGTCATGCCATGTGGTGGACTATAGGAAGAAGGGGATGAGGAAACGCTAGACATACATAGATATACATATGAAGTTATGTGATGGTAGTAGAGGTAGTGGTGACATGTTAGTAAGATTAGAACTTCTCACCTCACCTGTTTTCTCAATAAAATTCTGGTAATATAGGATACAGAACATGCTTCAAGGTTGGTATAATTCAAATATTATACATTGTTTAATTACTCCAGAAAGTTAAACATTAAGGTTTTCTTTTCCAAGAGTGAATATACCATTAAACAAAAGTAGAGAAGTGTGTCAGAACAGTTTTGATAGTAGTATCTCTTTCTGCATTTACACTGCTGTAACTAGTGGGGGTGTTATATCCCAAGGAACAAGGTCAAAAGCATAACATTAATGGCAGGAAAAAGGGCAAATAGTAATAGACATTTCCACAGCATAACTTGCAGTTCTGTTGCCACATTCTAATCCCAATGTCATTTCTACCAGTGCTCCCACATTAGCCATGCACCCAGGACATCAGTCAACATGTGGCAACTATGGAAACAGAGATGATGTCACAAAAATCATCCCCCATGCAGTATTGGCTGGAAGAGCTTGTAGGATTCCCATAGTCCTAGGCACAGGAAGAGAGCAATTACTGCCACACACTGGTACAATAGTGTTTCCACTGCCTGAAAGTGTCCAGACACAGCCAGCAGCAGCCAGCAAATAACTCTTTTTGCAAGGGGAAATGCCAATGTCAGGCAGGGAAGGACTACATTCCACTGAACTGATTGTATAGTAGTCAGATGGCAACATGGCCCTATAATTAGTACATTTGCCTATAAAATGCCTAGGCGATTCTAAGAGGATTTAAATTATTTTGTGGTACCAGTGATTCTATACAGTATTTGTAGCCCATTGCTACAAATACTAGTGTACTAGTGTGAGAGGGAAGGAAAGGCACTTGGCAAGGGGAACGTGGGCACATGGACAAGGAAGAATGCATATTACATGAGCAAACATACAAAAGACAACACTGTGACCTGGCTGGTGGCTCTGAGGGATAGAGCAGTGCAGTGTGAATCAGGAAATGATGGATCAGATCCCCCTCTCAGGGAATAGAAGCAGAGGATTCACAAGGACTCGCAGGGCACATTTCACCTTCCCTGAAAACCCCCATAGATTTTTTGCTTTTCCTGATTTTTTTTCTGAACTTGCCACCCATCGTCCACTGTCCAAACTATCTTTTATCCCCTTGTCACCTTTCCCTCCTTCGTTCCACAGCAGCTTCTGCCTGGGAAAACTGTGGCCCAGTTGTATGGCACTGGCTGCTGGGCCAAGTTCAGTTACACAATAGGGAACCTGTACCTCATTTTCCACTTTATCTACTTCCTCTTTCCCTCCTCCTGGCAACAATTCCCTGCTTCCATCTCTCCTCCCCACCCACCCACCTATCTTTTACCTGCTCTGCTGTCTTTGGCTATTTTTATTATCCATTTATACTCCACCTTTCTTTACAATGGTGACTCAGTGTAGGTTACACCATTCTCCTCCATTTTATCCTCACAATAAACCTATGATGTAGATTAGCCTAAATGTGTGTAGCTGGCCCAGGGTCACCCAATGAGCTTCCATGGCAGAGTGGCAATTTGAACCTGGGGTCTCTCATATCCTAGTATGAAACTGTAACCACTGTACCACACTGGCTTTAGTGGGGTGGCTGCTGTTGAACAGTAGCAAGCAGCCAGTCCTGGGTGAGACAAGGAAGTCATGTGTTATCAAGTTACCTGGTGGTTACTGTCATATCAGTTGTACCTGGCACCTCCCTTGAAGATCTAAAATGGCTCTAGAAAGGGCCCTGTTCACTTTTACTGACAGAAACCAAGGCTTGAAGGCTAGCAATACTATTTGGATTGCCAAGCAACCCCCACAATATTGCAGAGGGCATTCATTTCCTAAAGGAATAAGTGCTGCTTGTATTGTTTTGGGAATTTTACCCCCCTTTTTTAAGATTTCAGATTTTTGTCCAGGGTTTTCAGGGTTGTAGAAGATCTGTCTTGTCTGTTCATGGCTTTCCACTCTGAGTTTTCATAGATTTGGCCATGTTGAAAATTAGGTAGATTGACAAACAGGTAATCAATCCACAAGGTCTTTTGGGACATCTCTCCCCCCCCCCCCAATTTCCTCTTTCACTTTCCCTTCCCTGAAAGCCCCTACACTCCCCTTTTCCTGTTTTCTTCTTTCCTTCCCGTCCACCCACCATCTTACCTTTATATGCCCCTTGGCTTTAGTTTTCTGTCATTTCCCTCACATGGCAACCTCTTCCCAGAATAACTTTGGTGCCAGCCGCTGGGCCTGACCCGGTTGCATGTGCTGGCTGTGGTGGACTCAGTTGTATGGTGCCAGCCAGTCTAGGCCCATTGCCACTGTAGTGAACCTGCAAGGATTCATGGAGGGGCGTGTTTCTTTCCCCTCTTTCCCCCATCCTCCCAGTCTCTTTCCCTCCTCCTAGCAGCTCCCATAATGCCAAGTTTCTTTTTTCCACCCAACAATAATCAACTTCTCTCTGCCCCCATCTTCAACTATATTATTTACTTAATACCTTCCCTTTCTTCACAATGGGGACCAAAAGAGGCTATGTGATTCTCCTAGCCTCCTGACCTGGAAATTACAGCTGGTACAAAATATAGTGGCACGTCTTCTGACTGGGGTGCCTGTGAGGACACTCTGGCTTCCAGTTGAGTACTGGATAAGGTTCAAGGTGATGGTATTAACCATCAAGGCCCTATGCAGTCAGGGACCAACATACCTGCAGGACTGCCTCTCCCCATATGTCCCCTGGAGAGCTCTACGCTCATTGGAACATCTAGTAGTCCCGGCCCAAAAGATATCCATTTAGCCTCGACCAGAGCCAGAAGCCTTTTCAGCTCTGGCCTGGTGGAACATGCTTTCAGTTGAGATCAGGGCCCTGCAGGACTTACTGCTATTCCATAGGGCCTGTAAAACAGAGTTGTTCTGTCAGGCCTTTGGTTGAGGCAGTGGATGTCTGATCCCATTGTCTTCCACTGGACAACCCCGCTTAAATCGTGCACTGCACCAACTTATATCATAGGCATTGGCCTACATAGGCCCACCTACTGATACGCGGGTTTCCTGCACACATCTACACCCAGGATGTGTTGATTCTGTCTATGTTTTTCGCTCGCCATCATGTGTTAATCTGTCTCTTGGTTTTTTAAATTGGGTTGTATGGGTAGTGTTTTTATTTATTACTGTTAGTGTAGTGTAACCCGCCCTGAGCCTTTTTGCAGGGGACGGCAGGATATAAATCCCAATAAATAAATAAATAAATAAATTTTATGTTCACAACAACCCTGTTAGGTAAGCTGGCTGAGAGAGTTTGACTTGCTCAGAGTCAGTCAGTAAGCTTCCACAGTGTAGCGGTTTTCCCTGATTATAATCAGGAACTCTAACCCAGGAGTCCCCAGTGTGGTGCCCATTGGCACCAGGGCACCTGCTGACACCTTTCCTGGTGCTGCCAAGTGTTTTTAGAAAGTCTGTGGGGCCCCATGAGGCTCCTGCCCAGCAGAACTTCTGATTGGCCATTTGAGGTCTGATGGGCTGTGTATATTAAAATAACATTGTTTCAGCAGCAGCTACCACCAAAGTGTTCGTTTTATTCTCTCATGCACCCATTTTCCCAGTGTATTTTTAACTCTTCTTGTCCCCTGCTCCTTGGCTTTCTCGGTCTGTCTTTGTCTCCTGCAGTGGCCATTTTGTTGTTGCACCCACCATGCTGTATCAGAGTTTCAAAAATCCCCACAGGCTGAAAAAGTTGGGGACCCCTGCTATAAACATTACACCACACTGGCTTTCATGGGGTGGCAGCTGTTGAACAGTAGCAAGCAGCTGAGCCTGGATGAGTCATGCAAGTTTCCTGATAATTGCTGTCCTCAGTGAGGCCAGAAAAGCCCTGGAAAGGGCCCCAGTTCTCACTGAGAGAAACTGAGGCTTGAGCTCTGGCAATACAGATGTGGTTGCCTAACAAAAAAAACACACCACTGAGTAAAATATACAGGTGCTGCTTCTCTCTCTTTTGTTGTTTTTAATTTTAGAACTTTCTGAAAACCTGGGGCGCTTTTCTCAGGTTTGTAGAAAGATCTGACTTGTGTGTCTTTCCATAACCTAGGATGTTTGAGCAACAGTAACATTAAATGGAAAAGGGCAAGAGCCTCCAAACTACGAGCTGTGGCCCCTGCTGACCCACAGATACTTTTCATCCAGCATTCAGGGCCTGCCACATATCCAGATCAGCTTTGTGCTTCTGACTTCTTGCCCAGAAGTAACCACAGGCACACATGAAGTTAAATGGAGCTGACACAACACATGACCCAGCTGCTGATATATAAAGGTGAAACTGCATCTGATTTTACAGATTCTGCAACAGCTGGGGCAGAAATGGGGCAGACCCCACCCTAGACCACCAGATAGTTTTTATTTTATTTATTTGAAAGATTTCTATCCTGCCCTCCCCCACAAGCGGGCTCAGGGTGGGTCACAACAAGTGGGTAAACAGTTAAAATACACAATACAATTTAAAAACTATAAAACCCATAACACCGTACAAGCTCCATGGTATATGCTGTATATGTGCCCAAGGGCTGGCCTACCTGCTGATGAAACAATTAAAGCGCATAGCGCAAGACAAGCTGAGGCAGAGTAAGGCATGGGAAATTGATGTAATTTGACATCCATAGCGTTAACCAAAGACCTGGTAGAACAACTCCATTTTACAGGCCCTGAGGAACTGTACTAAGTCCTGCAGGGCCCTGATCTCACTAGGGAGAGTGCTCCACCAGGCCGGAGTCAGAGCCTTTTTGGCTCTGGTTAAGGCCAAACAGATGTCTTTTGCACCGGGGATTACCAGCAGGTGTTGGTCAGCCAAACGTAAGGCTCTCTGGGGAACATATTGGGAGTTACCACAGTATGGCCCTTAAACCAAAAAGTTTGTATGCTCCTGGAAAAGGGAAAGGCAATGAAGTAGAACTCAGGCATTCCATTCTTAAAGTAACAGCTGACTACACGTCTTGTTAATTATGGGCCTTTGTACTCTTCCAGGAGTCCACCTGATAACGTACCCCATCTTGTGCATGGGACCCCTGGTCCCTGAGACGTCTGTTTGTAGAGCTATAAGCTTTGTGGAAATATAAAGAGCCTGAGTTTGATCCCTAGGTATGAAAAGAGCCAAACACATGTCTGCAACTATATTGTATGATAGCAGTCAGTGACTGGTGCATGGACTAGTGGTATCATCAAGTTGTATGACTCTTTTGATGCCCCAGAATATTTATCATTCTTTTAGCTTGGATCCCTTTCCCTTCATTCAGGCATATTTGTTCTTGTTTGCTTGGTGAATTGCTAGTAGCTGCTAATTATGTTCCCAACATTTCCTGTATTATTTTCTTCTTCACTTCATGCTGTACCTAGTAACATCACAAATTGGACATTAAAAACAGAATTATTCAAAATCCAGTGGGGATTATTTTTACCTCCCTAAAAATTAAATGCCCTGACCTGGATATCCCAGGCCAGACCAGTCTCATCAGATCCTGAAAGCCAGGCAGGGTCAGCCCTGGTCAGTATTTGGAAGGGAGACCACCAAGGAGTACCACCAAGGGATGGGACCTTGAACTTACTACAAAAAGGAGTTCTTTACTGATTTTTGTATGCTACTGAGTTTGATCCTACTTTGCTAATTCTTCAGCAGTTGGTAGTGATTCTGATTGGAACGTTTATTCTTTTGACTGGATTTTGTTTTCTTTGCAAAATAATAATAGTGCATTGATGTCCTGGGAAACGACGCTTTCTAGCCTCTTTCTAATAATTCTTCCCCATATTTGCTCTTCTGCTATTTGTAGCTCTGCGTATGTGTGCATTTATCTGACAACTGAATGTAATGCTTCATGCATATGATAAACTGGATTCTGGCTCACAAAAGCTTATACTACAATAAATTTCTTAGCATTTAAGGTGCCACAAAACTTAGTTGTCTTGACTGCAGCAGGCTACAGCATCTTCCCCTCTGGAATTCATAATGTTTTAAATCTGTATCATGTACTCTTCTTCCCCCAAGTAAAAAGCTCTACACATTTTAGCCTTTCTTCATACTGAAGGTGTTCCAACCACTTTATCATTTCTTTTCTAGTTCTGGGATTTTTGTTTATATGAGATGACCAGAACTGTACACAGTATTGTGAAAGTGGCCATTTTTTGTTTTGTTTTTTGCAGTCAAGTCACAGCTGACTTGTGGTGACCCCAATGGGTTTTCAAGGCAAGGGACGTTCAGAGGTGGTTTGCCATTCCTGCATAGCGACCTTGGTAGTCCTTGATCCAAATACTCACCAGGGCTGACCCTACTTAGCTTCTGAGATCAGGCTAGCCTGGGCTATCCACAAATCAATATAAGTTATTCATTTTCCCTTTCTGTTCTGACACATGTTATAAGTACCCTACTTCATTATTTCAGAGACAAACAGTTTCTAAGAATCTCAACTCCTACCACTGGGGCAGCAAAGACAGGACATCCCAAACAGGTAAACAATGGGGAACAGTCCATTCCCAAAATGGTAAGACATTCGCAATACAATTCTAAACACAGTTACACCCTTGTAAAGCCATTGATGTCAATAGTCTTAGAAGGGCATGCCTTTAAGATTACATTGTCAGCACCAGAATGCTTTTATATAAATCAGTACTATGGCTGCCCTGACCCGGATAGGCCAGGTGTCATGACCCCCAGGGGGTTGCCACCTCTAGCTGCCACCACTCTGGACTTCGGGTCCCTTGAGAAGGCCCAGAGTACCCTCCCAAGTCCATCCAAAATGCCCCTTTTTAAGCCAAGAACAGGCGTGATGACCAGGCAGAGTACACTTAAACAAATGGTTTATTAACACAGTACTGGGGCAAGGAAAACAAGACAAGGTGCTTTAAAATATATAACAGTGTTTAAAGGCAAAATAAATGAATCTAACGTAACTACTTGGTTGACTTAACTGGTTACTACTTCAAGGCCCAGATCCCTCTTATACCAGGCCTCCTGCCTGCACTCACTCCGAGTCAAGTGAGGGATCTTTCTCCTCAGACCAGACTGTCCCTTCTGTGAGACAAGACCGCAGAATAGAAAATAACACAGTCCAGTTTAGCTCTGTGAGAGGAAAGAACACCATTTTCCCACAGCCCACAAAGTATGTAACAATCTCTTTATACAATCCCTAGACACTGATTGGTTACCACTGTCGCTAAGGATTGTGGGGATTGTAGGCTATGTCTGCTTTCCACTGCCCTGCAGGTCTCTCCTGGGACCAGGCCGCACTAGGCCTTGCTCCCAGTCCTGCACAGATCACAACGCCAGGTTAGCCCGATCTTGTCAGATCTTGGAAGCTAAGCAGGGACAGCCCTGGTCAGTATTTGAAAGGGAGACCACAAAGGAAAATTGGGGTCATGACATGGAGCCCCCAGGCAATGGCAAACCATCTCTGAACATCATAGCATCTGTTGTATTTTATGGTGGGTATGAATACTGTTTGTAGGTTGTGTTTTTTCATACGTTTTCCCATCTGATCAGTGATTCCTTTGATATATGACAAAAACACTTTTCCTGTGGGAGACTGTTTTTCCTCAGTTGTTTGTTTTACCTTTGGTTTAATCGCTCTTCTGATTTCATTCTTGGAGTAGCCATTTGCTTGAAGTGTGTGATTTAGATGATTTAGTTCGTCATTGAGAAATTGCAGTTCACATATCCGTCTGGCACGGTCTACTAATGTTTTGATTATGCCTCTCTTTTGCCGAGATTGGAGTTTTTGTGTAAATAACGGTCCATGTGAGTTGGTTTTCTGTAGACCTTGTGACCTAATTGAAGGTTAGTTTTGCGGATGGCCATGATATCTAGAAATGGGAGTTTACCCTCGACTTCTTTTTCCATGGTGATTTGTATGTTGGGGTGGATGTTGTTGAGGTGTTGTTGAGATGCTACGATTGGCAAAAGACAGAAGAGACCTCCTTACTTCTGCAGGAGTATACCACATACCATGCAGTTGTGGACAAGTTTACATCGTGACCACACAGCGTAGCATTCATACAAGAATAAAAGAACATGAAAGACACTGCAGACTGGGCCAACCTGAAAAATCAGCAGAAGCTGAACATAGTGTAACTCAAACAAGACACAGTATTTTGTTCCAAGACACTGAAAGGCTGGACAACACTTCCAATTACCATGTCAGATTACACAGGGAAGCCATTGAAATTCATAAACATAAACACAATTTCAACAGAAAAGAAGAGAGTTTAAAAATAAATAGGGCATGGTTTCCTGTCCTGAAAAACACAAAAGGCTCTACAACTGACAACAGCACTACAGATAAGATTAGAATTTCAACAGCCAATCCACATACAAAAGAACCTCCTCAGGAAACAATCCATATACAAAAGAACCTCCTCAGGAAAGCTCCTCCATTAGCATGTTCATAGCCTGGGGAACTCCTACAGGATAATGACTCAGCCCTACCCCACCTTCTGGAGTAGATATAAATTACCTGCCTACCATTTTTCTTCTCACCTTGACACAGAGAGTACTCCATCTTTCTGTGTTATACCTCTGAGGATGCCAGTCTCAGCTACTGGTGAAATGTCAGGTTCTACAATGCCCGGAAAATCTACAGCAACTAATAATAATTTAACTTCAGCTGTTCATGCAAAGGATTCCCCTTTTGTACAAAGTGTCTTTTCCTCAGATTTCCCATTACTAGAATTCTTACTTGTATGATTCTGGTTTCTTTAGATAGGGTCAAAATGATGAAAGACTCTTGGCCTTGGGTCTTGATGTACAAGCTTGAATTTGTATACCGTTGGTGCTGTGTTGTGAGATTGCCTGGAGCACAGGGAGAAGAGACAGAATTGTCTTTGGTTCTCTGTTGACTTCAGTGTCTGCGGATCAGCTGTTTTTCTGATATAATTTAATCCAGTGTAGATAGATAGGATCTGTACCTGTGTAAGAATAGAATAGAAGGTGGTAGCCATCCTACCTGATCCTATCCTGTTTTACTTTTCCCCATTAATTCATGGTTATGATGATAATATAGCTGACTTAAGAATTTTGTGATGTTTTTAGCATGTCAGGTGTTCACTATGCTAGCGCAGGATATTTAGTTGCAATCCTGTCTCTTTTCTAACCAGCATAATTGAAGGATTACGTTATTAATCATAAATCTAATAGCCATGGGTGATCCTCCTGTGCAGATCAAAAAGCTGCTGCATGGCACCCAGGGCTATGGTAGACAAAGCAAACCTGGGCTAAGGAAATCCCCGGTTTGCAGAAAACACCAAAAGTTTACAAAAGTGGAATGCCCCCCCCCAAAGGACAATGAAATCTGTATATTTGCAGAAGTAGGGGAAGAGTGACAATTTGGTTTGCTGCAACAACCCCCAATGGCACCTGACAACCACAGCAAAAAGTAGGTAAGTTTGGAGAGGGGAAGCAAGAATCAGAAGGATGTGGGAGGAGACATTGCAGGGGGTGTGAGGGCTGCAGGGGGAGAAGGAAAGAGAGTCACCAAGGAGACAGAGGGGGAAAAGGGGAGCAAGAGTGGCAGGGGCATAGAACAGGTGGACAAATTAGGCAAGGGGATAGGCAGATATAGTTAAAAAAACAGGAAGGCAGATGTGGTAATGCCCTGACCTGGATAGCCCGATTTCATCAGGTCTTACAAGCCAAGCAGGGTTGGTATGCAGAGGCTACCAGTGGCAAGCCACCTCTATTCATCTCTTGCCTTGAAAACCATATGGGGTTGCCATAAGTCATCTGTCATTTGATGGCACCTTCTACCATCACTGACTGCATAGTCAGAGCAGATGGAGTGGAAGAAAAGGTTGAGTGAACCATGTAGAGCAGGAAGGGAAAAGAGATGGCAAGCAGCAATAGGGAGAGAAATTCACCTCTTCTGAGAGTTCTTGCTGGGTCCCCATCTTATCTCCTTTTACATTCTTTATTACAGCTCTAAACATTGTAACTCATTTAATGAGCCTGGTAGACAGGGCCGTAGCTAACCCCTTCCTTGTGGGGGTGCCCTGGGGAAAGGGAGGGGGCCTGGAGTGTGTGCGCACGCGCGCCGCACACACACGCATCCCCACCCCACCTCTCATCCTCTGCTCCCTGGGGACCCCGCAGCAGACCCCCCCGCAGAGCGCGGCGGCCCCGCGGCTCCAGGCAGGCAGGCAAGGCGAGCCGGGGAGGCGCAGGAGGAGCCAGGCAGGGTTCGGCGGGCAGGGGGGCGCGTGCACGTGCCGAGGCGCCTGCTCGCTCGCCTGGTCCCGGCTTTAAAGGGCCCGGG
>NW_015159776.1:22660-25161 GCF_001447785.1 Gekko japonicus
CCTGCCTGCCTGGAGCCGCGTGGCCGCCGCGCTCCGCGGGCGAGGGGGTCCTGCTGCGGGGACTCTCTCTCCCTCCCTGAGCTCCGCCGCTCTTCTGCCGCGGCTGACTCAGGGCGAAGAGAGGCGGGCTGGCGCGTCGCTGCGGATCCCGACAGCGCCAGCCAAGCCCCCCTGTGGAGCAGAGGATCGAGAGGGATGGGGCCCGCAAAACGAGCGGGGTGGGTGGGCCCCATGGAGGCTACGGGCCTGCTGGTAGAGATTTGCAGCTTGAAAGGTTGGTGGAAGCAAAATCAGATCATATGTGGATGAGTGCAGCATTTTGTATATACAGCAGAAATGTGTTGTAATGTTAACTAAGGCATTAAGTTTTGCATTGCCTAAAATGGAGTGATATCTGTAGTACTCTAGCATATGGTGTGAGTGTAAAAAATATGTCTTTTAAATATGTAAGTCTTCATTGTATATGAGGAAGCAGTTTACAGTATAATTATAGTAAATGGCTTCACACATTAAAATAATAATGGAAAAGTTGATAATTTCTGCTGAACCAAATCAAAATACAGGCCATGCTAACAATGTCTGCATATTGGGTTGGATCCCATGGATCTGCTCTACTGCCAGATTGCCCTTTCCGCTGGAGTAAAGTACCTCCACTAATTAAGTAGAAATATGGAATCCAGAATTACGTATCAGGCTCTGTGTATTCCATGATACAGAACAAAACCCACCAAGAATTTGGTATAAAATACAGAATTTATTTAACAAAACCTTCCTTTACTAAAAGTGTGTTTTGGCATAGAAGGATTTTTTTAAAAATCTCCAGGTCTGTGAGAGGTAGGTATGACTAGGGTCAGGAGTCAAAAATTGGCCAAATATTTTTAAACCATTAACTGTAACAGCAGCAAAAAGTAATTTAATAAAAGGTTTGATACTCTTGCTAATCCAAAAAATTATCATTTATTATGAAAACGAAGTGACTTTTGAAAAAAGCAGGTTAAATTTTTGTTGGTTTTAACCATCTTATGTAACATTTCTATTAAGAAAGATACGCTGAGCAGTTCTTCTCTTTCCTTGGAAGACCAAGGTTAGTTGATAGACAACAATTTTTTTTAAATTAAGCTTAAAACAGAGGTAAAGTAATAGGTATCAAAGCTTTTAATAGCAGTAATGCTAAATAGGCCATTTTACAGTTTGGAAGTACCTGTAGTTATAGCAAGTGGCATTGGAAGAACTTTGTTTTGCTGTTAGGTCTTCTCCAGATAATTGCTCTGCATTCTTAGTTAGCAGAAAATGTATGCAAAATGATCCATCAATGTCTTTAAGAGAATAGCTAAAATCTTTCAAAGTGTTGGTTTTGTGGGGAAGACAAAGACGACTGCTTACAGTTGTGGTGGAATCGTGTAAGGGCCAAGAGATGTGGGAAATGATGACAAAGAAGTTGTCAGTAACATTTAGTACTAACCTACAAATTACCATTCAGTTATTTTTTTCTTAATTACGTTGCTGCAATGACAAAAGTTTACCAGCATGGTGCTCTTTATCTTTTTTTTTAATTGTATTTTTCCATGTTACAATCAAGCACATCCCTATTCCCACACATATTGTATTCTCTACCCTCCCTCCTCCTTCCTCAAAGTTTATAACTGTTTCTGTGTCTTCAGCGATAGTCCTTTATATAGATCCTCCTTCTGTCCTTCTTGCTTCCTCTGTTTCCTCCCGTCCTTCACACTTTTCTTCTTCCTTTTTCTCTTTAAATTCGTAGCTGAAGATTATTCCTGTTCTGTAATCAGAGGTGGGGAGTTTTAGTATAACTTGGATGGTTATTTTTCTCACATATTGTTCTTCTGCCTTTTCTTATTTCCTATCCCCCCCCCCAACTATTTATCCTTTCTAGCCAGGGGCACAAACTTAAGAGCTTCCACTGAACGTCCGACCTTTGACTTTCCATGACCCATTTTAAATACAAATGCCACTTTTTCTTAATCTTCCCTATTTTTGCTTCCCATTGTTCTTCTTGGTTAGTAATAGTTATAATGTCTGATTGAATGTATTCAAATAAATAATTCTGCCAATTTACTACTGTCCATTTGGTTTTATCTTTCCATCCAAATGCTATTACGGCTTTCCCAGCTAACACCATTGCTTTAAATAAGTCCTGTCCTCCTTTTCCAATGCCTTGATTTCCTAAAGTGCTGCTTAGCATCAGTTTCAAGTCTATCTTCGGCCTTATTGTAAAGAACTTATAAAGCTGCTCTGTCACTTTCTCCCAGAAACTCTGAACTTCTCTGCACTCCCACCACATATGGGAATACCATCCTTTCCCATTCCTGCAATGCCAACAGTTTGAACTTATTTGTGTACCATTTAGTATAAAATTTCAATCCCAATTCTCTAAATTTATGTACTTTTATTTCCTGTATACCTTCTATAATTCTATTAACTGTTTGATCCGCTAAGCGCGTTTCTGCACTCCATTTCCCCTGAATAAGGGTTCTTATTTG
>NW_015159776.1:25459-102398 GCF_001447785.1 Gekko japonicus
CATTCCAACTGTTAATTTTTTGTTTATGAATCTCTAAAGGGATCGTTTGAAACAAATATAAGAGTTTTGAAACCCAAAACATTTTCACCGTATTAATCTTGGCTGTTATGGTTAACATCTTCCTTCCCCATCTCTTCATTTCTTTCAATATTACATTCCATACTCGATTATAATTCTTCTCTACCATCTTGTTAATATTTTTAACTATATCTATTCCTAAATACCTAAATTTCTTGACGCCTAAGCCTATTCCTGTCCACTTATGTATGTCTCTCCTTTCCTCCATTTTAACATTCATATACATTATTTCTGATTTTGTCATATTAATTTTTAATCCTGAGTTTAGTTCAAAATCTTCCAATATAACTTTTATTTCTTTCATCCCTTCTTTCAGGTTAGATAAAACTATAATCATATCGTCTGCAAACAAGTTTAATCTAACTTCTTCCTTACCTAAATGGCAGCCCTCTATTCTTCCAGAATTCCTAATACGTTGGGCCAGTTGTTCTATAGCCATAATAAAGAGGGATGGGGAAAGTGGACATCCTTGCCTTACTCCTCTCTGAATTGAAAATTGTGGAGTATGTTCCCCATTAATTCTAACTACCTCCTCTATATATCTATTGTATTGCCTGTATAATTGTTTGACTGATCCCATGTTTAGCCATAACTGTCCATAAAAATTGATGTGAAAGTGTATCGAAGGCTTTATAAACATCTTATGGTGCTCTTTATCTGATAACCACTGTTAGATTAACATTTGCCAAAGATTGGAAATCTAGGCTAATACCCAGAACCAAGACTGGATGGATAAAACCCCACAAAAGTTCTTGTACCAGTTAACATATCTTCATTACAAGAAGCCCATAGTATAAAGAAAATAACTAAGGAATTAAATGTTTTATTTGACAAAATGAAAACATCCACAACTGACATTTGATTGCCTAAATTATAACATACAAATAAATAATCTTTCTTTTATATTTTCTTTTTGTATGTACTTTCTGTACTTTTGGTATATAAAACTTTTAAAAAGTACATAGTATTCAGTCCATTGCATTATAATTCTGTGACATCTCACTTGCTGGGAATGATCAAGTATTATAGTTGCTAGTTTAGTCAGGAACTGTGTCTCAAAGGTATGCTGTTTCTGTATTTGGCAGTAGATATCCTGGCTGGTAGCCAATGATACACCTGCCCTCCATTAATTTTTTTTTGGTGCAGTTTCCAACATCTCTTGTTAAAAAGCAAGCCTGGGAAAGGTCTCTGCTTGAATCATCCAAGAGTTGCTGAAGGCTTTATTTTTGCTAGTGCTGGCCTTGATGGAGTTATAGATAAGGCAGAAAGTGTGTGGGTCCTTGACTATGTTTTTAAAAGTCGTTTTCTTTTTCTTTCTCTTATACAAACAAAACATAGCTCCCCCCCCCCCTTATTTCTACCTCATATCTGCAGTTAGTGTAATCTGCCTTGTCTTTCACTCAGGTCTTGCCATATTTATATGCTATTAGCCATCTGTGACCATGATCTGCAGATCTCTAAATCTGTCAATTGGGGCCATGTGGAGGCTAAACATATATTTCTGTACACTTGGGGCGCTCCCCAGGTGTGCAGAAAAATCTGATTTTTTTAATTAAAAAAAACCCATGGCAGGGGTGAGTGAATGCCAAGGGGTGGGGGAGGTGGGAAGAGAGCATAGGTGGGGTGAGTGAATGCAAAAGGTGGGGGCATAGTGTGCCAAGGGTGGTGGTATATGGTGATAGCAGCAAGAGTGGGGGTGACTGAATGCCAAGGGTGGGGGGTAGGTGGGGATTGCTGCAAAGGTGGGTGTGAGTGAAGTACTGGGGTGGATGGGTAGGTAGGGAGAGCAGCAAGGGTTGGGTAGACTGATGGAGAAAACGTGGGGAGGGCAAAAGAGATGGGAGTAAATTGACAGATAAGGGGAATGGGAGAAATGGTGGCAATAGGTGGGTAGGTTAACAGAGAAGGGGGTAGATTGACAGAGATGGGGGTAGGCTGACAGGTAGGGGAAGGAGGAGAAAGAAGGGGAAGATTGTTAGAAAAGGAGGAAGAGGGAAGAAAGCAAAGAGCAGGAAGGAATGTACCCTCTCTGCAAGTTTTTTGTGAGTCCTCACTTGTCTACTCTATTATTTCTGTTGGCTTATTTTGTTTCCAGCCAAAAAAAGTCCTTGTCCTTACCTTTTAAGCACTGTGTGACCTTGTCTCCGTGGTGTTAAGCTTCACTGCTTTATCAGCTTCCTGACTGCCTGCTCCTTGTGTGTGGACCTTGTTCTTGGCACATAGTTCCTTGAGGTGAGGTTGTCTTCAGATAAAGTTTTTGAGTTTCCAGTGCAGAAGCTGATACTGACAAGTGTGATATTGACAAGGACTGTTCTGTTCCCCTGAGTGATCCCTACTTCTGTAAATAGCAGTCTGGAAGACAACAGGATTCGCACACTTGAGTAACTGTAGAACTTGTCTTTGTGCGTGTGCGCATGCACACACTTTCCTTTAACATGATAACAAGAAACAACTTCTGTGCTGGGCAAGCCCTTAATTGAAAAAGTAATTACAACTTCATTGTTTTTCTCCCGCTTACAGGTCTCTGATGCTTCGTGTTTAATAGAAATTTCATTCTCTTGCCAAAGTCAAATGAGGAAAAGAAGAGGTTTTGCAATCCAGCCGCTTGGAAAGACCCTTGTACCTCCATGCAGTACCTGAAGGTACCCTTTTCCCCCCTTCAGGGAAGTAAGGATTCAGGTTAAGGCTTGTCACATATGCTTCAAAATAGCTTATTTTGTGCATTTGTCATAATTTTTTCTAAATCTTGATGGTCTGATGCCTTTTATTTAAAACAAACAGCTGTCTCCTGACTATTCAAACAGGGCCGTGTGTAACCCCAGTAATCACTCACTTAAGTTTTTGAAGTAGGATACCTCCTTGTCTATGGAGGCCCAGATCACAAATATTGCAAAGCTGGCGTTATTTCATCTACACCCAGTGCAGGAACTGGTCCCTTTCCTGTCCCACTCCGATTTGGCCACAGTAATCCATGCAACAGTCACCTCCATATTGGATTACTGTAACTCGTTTTATGCTGGCCTTCCCTTGAGACTGATCCAGAAACGCCAACTGATCCAGAATGCAGTGGTGCGAGTCCTAAGAGAAATGCCACATTCAGCACACATTCGATCTGTGCTGCACCAGCTGCACTGGCTTCCAGTGAAGTACCGGATCAGATTCAAGGTGTTGGTGGTACTGACGTTTAAGGTCTTGAGCTGTCTGAGGCCTGTGTACCTTTGGTACTGTCTCCTCCAGTATGTCCCCCGAAGAGCATTATGCTCTGCCAAAAACAACCTACTGATGGTCCCCCGCTCCAAAAGACCTCCTGCTGTCCTCGACCAGGGCCAGGGTCTTTTCAGCCCTGGCCCCTGCCTGGTGGAACTCTGCTGAATTACATCTGTGCCCTCTGGGACCTGATGCAGTTCCGCAGGGCCTGTAAGGCAGAGATGTTCCAGGCCTCTGGTTGAAAACAGCGATGGATACCAACTTGGCTGGCACACCCTTTCCTTCTCCCCTCCACCCCCTCCTTCCCTCCCCAGTTCTGTCCCATTGTTCACAGGGAGCGGTGACATAGTTAAGAAACACCAATTGTGAATGGTTTTATTTAAATTGACTACTATTGAACTGTTTTATTTTGGTGTATTTTATCTTGATGTAAATTATTACTGTTGTTCATCGCTCAGAGCCCAGAGCATTCAGGGGCAGAGCAATTCACAAAGAGAAATTATAAATAAATAAAAGTAAATAAGTGGAAGAATGATATAATACCTCACAGTGGGCCTATGGGGGGGAAATTCTGTTTTGAGAAGCACTGTTGATTTTCTCTTAGCATCTGCTCTGCAGAAGAAGGCAAATTGGTTGAAATGATATGTACCAAGTTTGTGGTTTCTGCCATTGATTTTAATCAATTTAAAATGATTTTACTATGAATCTTTCAAAAATATGGTTTGTTATAACATTTGCAGTAATTCATAAATCTGAATTTTGATATATAAGTTTATTCTAAAAGAAAAAATTCTGCCACCTCTTACCAGTTCATTAGTTATGTGCAGCTAATATAAATCAGTACTAAGATGATAGACTTACGTAAAACTAAATCAGAAAGTTACGAGTGGAACTGTGAAAATTTATGATAGGGTGGGTGGGGGTGTGTGGCTGAAGGAGGCAGAGAAGCCTTCTGCTTCTCTTTCCGCCCTTTTCCAGCCTTTCCCTGGTTCTTTCTCCTTCCACTCAAAAAGAGATATGGTACAGTAGGATGGGTATTGTTTGCTTCATTCATTAAATGGGATAATACACAAGAGGCTTCTATGTAACTGGCAAACCCCACCTGTTCCCATATGACCCCTGGTATCTTCCATTGAAGCCCTGCTCTCCTTGACCATATCTTCAGAGGTAAGGTGAGTGGCCACAAGGAACATCATTAGCTCAGCACTGGCAGCCAGAGTTTGTAATACAGAGTTTGTAATAAGCCAGTTTGGTGTAGTGGTTAAGTGTGCAGACTCTAATCTGGGAGAACCGGGTTTGATTCCCCACTCCTCCACTCGCACCTGCTGATGTGACCTTGGGTCAGTCACAAGCTCTGACACAGCTGTCCTTGAAAAAGGGCAGTTTGTGTCAGAGTTCTCTCAGCCCCACCCACCTCACAGGGTGTCTGTTGTGGGGAGGGGAAGGGAAAGGAGTTTGTAAACTGCTCTGAGACACCTTTGGGTAGTGAAGGGCGGGGTATAAATCCAATCTCCTCTTCTTCTTCTTCTTCTTCTTCTTCTTCTTCTTCTTCTTCTTCTTCTTCTTCTTCTTCTTCTTATCACCTTTGTTTTCCATTATCCAGCACTGATTTTTTTAAATAGGTCTTTGGTAGCATTTGATTGCTGTTTAATTAGAAATCATTTTTATGGCTGACTGCTGCTTCTGCTTTCTGTTACTTTGTTTTATTGTAATAGATTTTTGAAACTTTGAACAGACAAGACAGTCCTGAGAAAAGCCCAGGCTTACAGAAAAATCTGAAGTCTTAAAAACTACACATGATCTGTGGTTGTTGGTTTAAAAAAATAGAAGCAATGCCTGTAGCTTTAAGAAACTAATGGTTTCAGAGGCCGTTGGTAGGCAACCACAACTTTCCAGCCTTGTTTCCAGCCAGCTTTCCAGCCTTGGTCTCACAGGAGGAGGTGGGGAGAGAGGAGTCAGGGGCTTTACCAGGGCTTTTCTGGCCTTTGAGGGAGAACATTACTGGGGCCAGGCCCAGCAGCAACCACCAAGCAACTTGCATGACTTACCCAGCCCTGACTGCTTGCTACTGTTCAACGGCAGCCACCTGACAAAAGGCAGCATGGTGTAGTGGGTAGAGTTTCAAGTTTGAATCCCCACTGTGCTGTGAAAACTCACTGGGTGATCTTGCATCAGTTACATGCACTCTGTGTAATGTTACATTATGTTTTGGTTTTTTTAAGCCCCCCGGAGGGGATTTTTATTGCATTTTCTATAAACTACAAACTACAACGAAAAAATAGGGAGGGAACATCTACATCTAAGGAGACAGGAAAGAAAACCACTAATAACTAAAACCCCAAGAATAGGAGATCATTACATCAGCTTATATAAGTGTTAGTCTACAATGCTTACAATGCATTGAACATAGTCGATTAAGCTAAATTATTTATCTTTTTAACCATTTTTAACTGTTTAAAGACAACCCCAAGAGCATCATTTATATCAAATATTTTAAGGCACCATTCAGAGTCCTTCAGCCTTCACTTTGCTTTATCTTTTCTAATCCTCAATTGGTATTCTTGTTTAGGGGCAGCTGCCCCCTTTTCTGAAGCAGAATCCTCGCTGGAAGACACAGAGTCCAGTTCACCGCTAGATTTGCTGTCATCATCTTCTTTAGCGTCCTCATCTGGTTCTCCCAGTTGCAGTCTCAGGAACTCACGCTCATTTCGGGGGGGAACGCAGTTCCCCCTGGTGAGGTGCAGGGGGCGGGGCACATGACGAAGCCCCGCCCCCTGCTTCCGGCTGCCCCGCTTCCAGCCCTCATTCAGCCAGGAGGAGGCAGGAGAAGAGGGAGGGTAAGTTGCTTCCTCCCTGCCTCTCCCCACCCATGCCTGCCTGGGGCCAGGGAGGGCCTTGACGGGGCTTCCTCGCACTCCCGCTGGCCTTGCAGGTCCACTGCCGGGCCCCTGATGTCAGGGGGTGTGGCATATGCTAATGAGTTATGCTAATGAGTCCCCCTAGCTCTTTTTCTACGAAATGACCCCTGCTGTGGTTGCTTTCAGGATAGAATCCCTCATGTGTCTCTTCGAGAATCTAACCACTATCTCTCCAGGCAGATTATTTTTCTTAATGTAGACGGAATAGGCCCTATAGACCACATCCATTTCGCTTATAAGGTATTCCGCTTTTAAGTCTGTAACTGGAGCTAATGCATCGCTCAAAAGTTGCTTTAGATTCTCGTCTTTTGCTTGGAACCGGAGGACCAGGTTAGCTTTCTCCATTTGCAGTTGTAAAAGTTGAGATTCATCCGAGGCTTGCTTCCTTTCCAGCATTTGCACCTTTTTCTTGACTTTTCTAGAGTTGGCATCTATTTCCTTTACTTTCTCAGCTGTTTGCTCCGTCTTTTTTGTAGTTTCAGACTAGGTGTAGTTTCTGACTAGGTGCGTCTACCAGCGTGTCACCATAAACCGGAAGTTTCAATGTTACATTATGTTGATAAAATGGATGAGAGGAGAATGATGTGAACTGCTTTAAGTTCTCATTGTGGAGAAAGGTGAGGTATGAATGAAGTAAACAAATACCAGGATAGTCAAAGACGATGGACAGATAAAGGGTAGAAGAGTGGGTGGGAAGAAGAAAAAGAATTGGGGAAAGGTGAGAATATGGGGGTTGCCAGGAGGAGGAAAGAGGAAATAGTGTTGGGAGGGGGATAAATGGGAACATGAAATGCCCCCTGCAAGTCCTTGTGGGTTCCCTGCTGTGCAGCTTGGACTGGCAGCCACCACAAGTGGGCCATAGTTTTCCTGTGTAGAGGCTGTAAGGGGGAGAGAAAGCTGAAGACGGGGGGATAAAGATATAATTTATACATGTCTCAGACACATCCAAAAGACTATAGATGTGTTAAGGGAATAATCCAGTCCTGTGACTGCATGGAAAGAGGCTGTAGAGTCTTAGATGCATACACCTAGGCTTGTAAAGTCAGTAGATTCCACCTGTATTCTTCCCCCAGGGTCAGCACATATAGAACCTTGTGTAAACCACCCACATCTCCATAAAGGCATGGGTCTGTGATAGTTCTTGTATGTAGGTCACTCCTGCTCAGTCTACACCAGAAGTGAAGCCTCGTAGTTGTTTTTGGCTGTGTTTGTGGTGGTAGGGAGGAGAGATAATTCTATAATATGGGCTGCTAACAAAAACAGTACTAGAAGACATGGATTCTGTATGCAACACTCTAGAGGTTAGAAGAGGCTAGCAAAACTGGCTGCTAAATGGCCTCATAAGTCCTCTGACTGCATGCCAGTTGCTGGATTTGGAGTAGCACACCAATATCTCTGATCCCTTACAGATCCAGGATGTGGTCATCACTCTTTGTAAAGGCACATACACCATTCCATGTGCACATATTACTGCTCTATGTCTTTGGTCAGTGACTGTTGCAGGGTTTAGGGCATAACTGTGCATCTAGATTCCTTGGTCTTTAACACAGAAATTCTGATTTGTGCCTTAAGTTGTGCTTTTAAATTGACAGTGATTTTTTTGACGTGTTCATGAAACCAATGCTTTGTTTTCTTTACAGTTCCTAAATAATAGAGAGTCAAAGGTATAAACTTCAGGAGCCTAAAAAAGTCACCATGAAATTATATGTATTTCTGGTCAACACTGGAACCACCCTTACGTTTGATACAGAACTTGCAGTACAAAAGTAAGATATTCTCATCTGATTTTTATGTGAAGTCTGTTGCTAAGTTAATATCAAGACTGACTTATCCTTTATCTCCAAGTTAATTTATAAATTGTGGATGTTTCCCAAGCACTGCATAAAAGCTCTGAGACTACAGCTATAACTACCTTTTGATAGTGGTCAACTTTTATTGGGTTTGAAATGGCTTCTGGGGAGGAGGGGAAAAACTGAATGTCCAGAGTCATCAGTGCCTTTAGATGATGGATTGCTGGATGCAACTCGATGTCTGGAATTGAAATTTAAAGCAAAACTGTTGTCAGAAGGTGCTTATAAATGTAATTTTACCACTTTTTTGTAGTACTAAAAGAGCATCAAAAACTATGGGATAAGTACACTTCTCTGTTGCTCTTTATATAGATGACATCCTGTAAATATTTGTAGAGCTTTGCTTGAGATTTTTCATCTTCTGCTGCTAGCTGTTTAAGGAAAGAAGACCAAGAAATTGTCTTGTGCTTCTACTAAAACGGCTAAGGATAGAATGTCAGTGCTATTGGAGAAACAAGGTGAAGTCACTTTCTGCCACTGATAAGTTTGGGTACCTGATGTTTAGTGTTTACATAAATGAGGTTTAAAACTTCTGTAAAATAGCAGTGGATGAAACTCAACCTTTTTATCATCTTAGTGTTGCCGACCTTAAACAAGCAATTCAAACCAAGTACAAGATTGCTATTCAACATCAGGTGCTGGTTGTCAATGGAGGGGAGTGTATGGCAGCTGACAGGAAAGTTTGTAGTTACAGCGCTGGAACGGTAAATATTAATTTTGTTTTCATTCTTGTCAGAAAGAGTCTGGAAAGAAACGGGAAATAATAGGTTTTATTTTAATACAGGACACAAACCCAATTTTTCTCTTCAACAAAGAAATGATCTTATGTGAACGTCCTCCAGCTATCCCCAAAACGACATTTTCAGCAGAAAATGAGATGGAATTAAAAGTCGAAGAATCTCTTATGATGCCTGCAGTTTTTCACACGGTAGCTTCACGGACACAGCTTGCTGTGGTAAGCAACATCAGAAGCTCTAACAATTGGCTGCATTCAAACAGATGAGCAGAATTTAGTTCAGATGTTATGTGAAACCATGTTTTATTTTAACTGTGGCTACCTTGCAGATAGTCATTGAAATCCTCATTTGCCTTGGCAAACTTTGCCATTATCCATGAAAAAGTGATGAAAAGCAAGAGAGGTTTTGATTTAAAGCTGCTCTGTCCAGGTGTTTCTGTAGCCCAGAAAGTGTGTAAAGCTGAAGCAAGGAACAAGCTGGGGTGTCTGCACTCGTACATCATGAAAAACTGTAGTTAAACTTCAATGTGGTTAATAAATCAGGTTAAAACCCTGGTTTCAGATCCTGATACTACAGATCCTAATTAACTGTGGTTAGCAGGGTGTTCCACATTTGAATTGTTAGCCAAATTGCTCTATTATTTAATAAAAGATTGGGGAATTATGATATTAATATGCAGTTGGCATAACTATAGGATCAGACTTGTGTATACCAGAGTTAGAATTTCCGAGAACCCAGGAATAGACAAAGAGCCTGGTTGGCTAAAATAAGGATTTCTTTACTACATATTCTCAAGCGCACAAACAGTAATTAAACATTCACACACACAATACAGACCTAAGGAAGCAGAGGTGATTGATAGCTAATGGAGGGGATATGGGGTGATACTACCTGTTCAGATGTGCAGAGGTCCATGAAGAAAGGATGGTGGCCTAAAACCCAGAGGGTTTCAGGGGTGGATTGCCATTTTGCATCATGGCAGACAACACACGGTCTGAGACCATGTTGGGATATACCCAGCGCAGACCTGGGGGCTGGTCTCAGATGAGAACAATAGATTTCCTGGACCAATGATGAGTCAGGATGGGCAAGGCCTAGATGTGACCAATGAGCTTCCAGAGAGGCAGGGTCTGGATTTAACAATAGAAGCCAGGTGCTGGGTAGCTACTTGAATGGATTATCTGACCACTAATGATCCTGCCAGGGTATTTTGAAAAGGCTCCCAAGTATAGACAAAAGGTGGGCTGAGTCCCTGATTAGCATCTGGAAGGATTGCTAAACATTTGAATGAATTATTGGTTTATCCCGGTATCCTGAGGGACAGAGCAAGAAAGACAAAGAATTTACACATAGACACAGGACGACACAAAAGGGCTGGGTGAGGTACTGGAGAGAAGAGGACTATTTGCCAGGTGGCCTCTGAATACAAAATGTAGATACTTCACCTGCTGGAACTCATTTTTATAATCTCTGCTGGGTGGAGGGGGGAAGACTGGAGGCTTGCTTTGGGGCCCCTTTTTCAGAGCTGTGGCTAGCTCTGGGTTTCAGAACCAGGAGTGCCTTCCTTGGCCTGAGTTTTGTGGGTTTCTGGGTCAGGTTAGAAAGTGGGATCCCCCTGCTATTGGGGCTACCTGAGAGTAAAGGCAGTGCCTCTGGCAACAGAACGATCACCTGCCTAAACCATACTTCGTTCAGGAACCATGCTTTTAATTAAATTAAGCCTTAGTGTGCCGAAGTTGGGAATAAAATCATCCAGTAATATTAACAGCTCTATAGTTTGTGATATACTAAACTTATTTTGTATTGTATATGGTGGTTCCTCTTCATAGGGCAGTATTTCTGACCATTCTAATGGTGACTCAAAGAAGATTTCTGGTAAAAATTAAAGTGCTTATTTGTACAACATCTGGCTAACAAGATCACTTATACTTGGTTAGGAGAAAGTTCTGTCTGTGTTTTGTATTGTATGGCTTGTTTTAACACTGATTGACTTTGCTATAGTTATATGTTCTTTCCTTGTTGGGTGCCACTGAGGAGTCTAGTACACATTGAATAAAACACAAAGCCTAAGCAGCTGCCTCTAAGTTGCCAACCAAGCTGCTACATATAAACATAAGCAGGGTATGATGGAGATAGCCATCCCCTCTTGTTTTTCTTTGAGATACAATAATTGGTGGTGTACCGCCTCTGAACATTTTAGCTGTCATTGCTAGTAGCTGTTAAAAGATGGTGATGGTGATTTCATCCTGTGGCAATTAATTTCATAAGTTAATGATTTGCTGTAAGAAAAAGTTCTTCCTTTTTGTACAGAGCTTGCTGCCAGTCAGTTTCATAGGATGATCTAGACTTCTATGCCTTTTAGGAAGATAATTTCTCATACCAAATGAAGTCAGTTTATTAGGGACACCAGCAACAAAACAGACTAGTGGGTAGTCAGTCTCTTAAAAGATGTTTTTGATGCATCAGATTAAATCTTGGTATTTATCTGCTCCTGTGTCTAGGATTATAGTTCACTGTGTTTCACATATGTTCATTGCCCATTCATTACAGATTAGCAAAGAACAAATAGACAGAGGTTTTCCAACAGTGCCTTCAGTTGCCCTTCCAGAGATTGGTAAATTAGCGTTCAGTACAGTATGTAGCCCTCTGATTTTAAAATATGTATATATTATATATACATAGTAAGAACAGCTTGGGGAAGTTCAGTGGGTGTGAATTACGAGCAAAAGTGTAAATGGTTTGCCTGCTGTAACTGAACTCTTTTCTTGCATCTGCACAAATTACTGTGTGCTACTTCCACTCTCTTCCCCATTACACCCTAATATCTTGCCTTTTCCTGATGTGTCTGAAAAACACAGAAGCTGGAAAGGACATTGCTTTTGGAACTCTGGTGGTGTTTAATTTGTTTGATTTCATTAGAAATTTGCCTTTGGGAAAAGGCCTTAACTCCTAAGAATCAAATTTTTCTACGTGAGTATTTAGTAAAAGTTTGTTTTCAGTATTCCATATTTCATCTTCTGGAAATGTCAGCTGTTTTGTGTCAGTTTTGCAACAAGTAAAATATGAATGGCTGAAGAGTCAACTTATTCATTTTTAATTTGTTTTTCTTATTATGCAGGAAATGTATGAGATTGCCAAGAAACTTTGTTCCTTCTGTGAAGGTCTCGTCCATGATGAACATCTTCAGCACCAAGGCTGGGCTGCCATAATGGCAAATTTGGAAGATTGCACATATTCCTACCAAAAGCTGCTTTTCAAGTTTGAAAATGCATATTCAAATTACCTGCAGTCCATAGATGATATTAAGCTGAAACTTACACAGTAGGTTTGCCATTAGACTCATCAATAAGAAGCTACCTCTACACAGTCACTTTACTCAAAACTAAGGTTTTATGATTTTGTATATTTATAGTAAATTTTATTTAACTCAGTAGTAGTTCTCATTTGTGGGGTTTGGATGCCAGTTGAAATAATAAATTGGGTTTGTACTCTTAAGAAATGCAAGCATTTCCTATGAGATGACTCAGTTGCATTTCTATGCAAATACATAGAAGCTGTTTTGCACTATATGCTGCCCTTGATGTGTTTGATAAACTTCTCCATAACAACTGACTTAATTATTTATCAAAGCTTTCTGTTGACCAATACCCACTATGTGCTTGGTTACTAAGAGCTTTGAGATTTGGGTTTCATACTTGTTCTGTATGGATTGTATCCAGGGTACCAGTACTGGAACTGCATGTACAGAACAAATCCCATCCTTCTGCTGCTCATCATGCCTACTGGGGAACCTCCGGGAAGGATATTGGTTGCACTGTGGTGGTCTGTAGTGGAATGGCGGAACTGGCAAAACTGCCCTTTTGTTGGTGGAAACAGATTTAGATGCAAGTCATCTAAATGGGTTTTAGGACATATAATTAAAGAATAATGTTAATTAATTTCCAGTCATTTTGTAAACTCGTGTTTTGAAAAAACTGAATTGTTTTGTAGACAACATTCTGTGGAAAATGCACACTGGAAAAGTGCTGCAAAAATAAAGCTTGTATCACTGCTTAAATGTCAATTTAATATTATGCCATATATTTTATAATTTAGGTTAAGATACCTATCTGGAGTTATTGATTAGGACAGTTTTTCAGATACATGCTAAATAATGTTGATAAAGCATTTTTGAAGAAATGTGGGCAAACCACTTTTCCAATGGTTTTGGATACGTAAAAGTTACACTTTGGATTGGAGATGTACATACTTGGCTGAGACGAAAATTCATGAAAGATAGTTTTACTGGAAAAGGAACAGCAATTCAAAGTTGTTCCTGATCTCAGTGCAGAGTGGCTAAATATAATAGCTGGTATCAGGAATTGCAAAAACTGCATCAACATCGATCACGTGCTCTTTCTCATACAACCTGGGGGCCTGCATAGAAACTGAAGGAATTTTTATGGTTGGAAATCATTCACAGTGAAACCACTCTAGCTTGGCTGAAATGGGGTAATGAAGATGAAAGCAACAGTATGTCAGTTCTGCAGAGATTCAGCATGTTTGCATAAGAGCTTCCATGAGATGCCGTTAACATTATTGACTGAAATGTTTAAAACCCCATCTTTCCCCCCAATATGTCAAGCCCAGGATGACAAGCATCACTGATGCAAGGGATTTGGCAATAAGCAATATTAAGAAAATCTGTCCTCAGTGTGCAGGAGATGACCCAAATACTACCAAACATGGGTACATTGGTTGTCTATGATAATGCTTGCACAAAACATCAAATTTGCGGTTACCAGGGCTAGGGCGTTTTCGGTGGCGGCTCCTACCTGTTGGAATGAGCTCCCAGGAGAGATCCGGGTCCTGCGGGACTTGGCACAGTTCCACAGGACCTGTAAAACGGAGCTCTTCCGCCAGGCCTTTGAGTAGGAGCCGCCGCCACCATCTTTACGCCACCATTATGACCATCATTCCATCCCTTTATTCCCGCAAATAGACCATCTTCAGAGCGGGTACTATTGGGGGGTGCGAGATGTTCCTGGCAGAG
This sequence comes from Gekko japonicus, assembly GCF_001447785.1. Lineage (NCBI taxonomy): Eukaryota > Metazoa > Chordata > Lepidosauria > Squamata > Gekkonidae > Gekko > Gekko japonicus. The sequence continues at coordinate 39,282 of NW_015159776.1, forward strand.
GACAACGCTGTAGGGATGTATATTGTCGCTGTTATATATTGTTATTACTGCTGTTTGTTGTTTCTAGTATAAATAATTCTAGAACCCCATCTTGAATTTTATAGCTAAGTATTTCTGGAGCACCGTAAAGAAATTTTTAGCAAACTGTATTTATTGTATTTTATATTTACTGTATTGTTTTAATGTTTTAACTTGGGCACTTGTGCCCCTTGTGAGCCGCCCTGAGCCTTCGGGGAGGGCGGCATACAAATCCAACGATAAATAAATAAATTAATAAAATAATACAAAAAAGTTCACAAATCCACTACGCAGATGCTACTCTTGATGAAATATTCTGTCTGATAGACAGGTGAAAGCCTTGTTGTGTTGTTTGGAAAGCCTGCTGGAGTCAGCAATTTTAATGCACCTGCAGATCCTTTTATGGAACTTTGTATGAATACAGGAAGGCTCTTCCACTGGTACAGAGAAGTACCAATTAAGGCTGGTATGAGGAGACTTTTGAAACACTCTCAAGCAACAGACTAATGGAAAAATTCAGTGTGAGTTCTCATGGATTGGCTTTCTAGATGTGCCTGTTAACAAGGCAGACTTAGCATCTTTCCTCTCAAATTATCTTGTTATAGATGCTCCTGCAGGAAAAAAAAAACCCCATAGCTGCTGGTTGATTTCAAGTGGAAGTCCAAGTGCAAATTCCAAACCCTGTTTGCTACAGGCAAATAATGAGGAAGCCTATGCCAGGCTTGTGTTATACTGTCCCATGGTCTTCGAACATGATATACAGATGTTTTGGTGCTGTTGCATCTCAGCAAAGTAAACTGTGATGAAGGCAGACACATCCAAATGTCGCATGCATATGCCATTGCATCAAACCAAGGGGAACCTCTCTATATAATAGCAGGATGTGATATAGTGTTTTGCTTTGCTGGACATAGCAAGAAGACTTCAGGAAGTGTCCAAAACAGTCACATTCTCCATTAACCCAGGAATGGAGAATTAACAATTAAAGTATTGAGGGATGCAAAAAGTTTCTGCAAGTTGTGCTCTGTACCAGAAACTAACTGCTGTGATGAGGCCTGAATTAAACTGTTTAACAAGCGTAGATAACTGGAAGCATTGCTTTTCATACCTGAGATTTCTTCTTCAGTGAATGAGCATGTTACCAAGCCATGGTGTGGAAGCAAGACACCAATCCAGCAGCTGTTTTGCCACCAGCTGAAACAATGGGCTGGAAAGTGGGAGATGCCCCAAATGCATATCAGTTTCTTCCGCTGAAGATCCATATAACTAACTTGTGTTGTGTGGATGCAAAGAAAGATGTACATTTCATAATTGGTTCTGCACAAAGGATTATGTTTTGACATGTACTGAAGTATGCAAATGTGTATGAACAAATTTGGCGGAATGTCAAGTAAACGTAGTTTTTTATGTGCAGAAAACACTTCACTTGTATTGTACTGAACATTTGTATTGCCTTGCAGCTAGTTACAGAAGTATATCAAGTTCCTCCATCTTTTAAATAGTCATGAATCACGTGCTATATTGTTATACCATGGAAAATTTTGTTGGTCTTTAAGGTGCTACTGGATGTGAATTTTGTTCTCCTGCAGACTACATGGATACATTTTTTGCTTGATTTAAACAGATACTTTATAAATGTATCCTAAAACTCTTCTCAGCTAAAAAGTCCATGAAATAGTTTTCACTTAAATATATTTAACACATTTTCTTGTATGTTAATTGTATTAGTGAGTATGGAAAACATAGTAACAGACACAGAACCGTGTTGGTATTATACTTCATTGAAAAGTTATGGTCACCAGCCATCTCAGTCTCTGCCCAATTTATTTTTGTTTTTGAGGATTTTGAAGTTCAAAATATAGGCTGATAAATAAGACTTAGTTTCAACATACTTTTCAACCTTTGGAAAAAAAAGTGGTTTGCCTACTTATCCTTAAATCCCTTACATTAACATTTTCTGAAAATTTTCCTAATCCTATTATTTGATCAATAGTAGTAAAGCTTCAAACATTCATGCAAAGAATTTCCACTTATGCATGGGAGTCGGGTTGAGCATCTCTTATTTCTTACCATTTCCTTTCTCCAGCTGCAGTCCCCCACATCATGTTTCAGAAGATCCTTCAAGAAGTTGAAAAAAGAAGAACATGACACTGAGTTGCTGCCGATTCATGGTGACCTCCTTCAAGAAGTTGAAAAAAGAAGAACATGACACTGAGTTGCTGCCGATTCATGGTGACCCCTTCCATGGGGTGTTCCAGGCATGAGATGAGCAAAGGGAGTTTGTCACTGCCTTCCTAGGCGTAGCAGCCAGTCTTCTATGGTGGTCTGCTGTCCAAGCTCAGACTGTGGCTGTCCCAAGCTCTGATAAACTTACCCGAAACTGGGCTAATCAGGCTGCTTCTGCAACCAGAAAGAGATAGGAAATCCCTGTTTAGGCAAACAAAACTGCTGTTTGTTCTAAATTCTGTTTGCTGTTTCATGTATGAATGTAACCACCATTTTACAGTAAAAACATAGCGTAATCTGATTTTTTTTCAGCATGGAACCAACAAATAGTCCACAGTGCTTTGCTGATAGAACATAGCCTTTCTGCCTTCCTCTTTCCACTGCAGACCTCTGAAAAGTTATCCTGAAGTTTGTGCATTCTCTGGAACTGTGTGGTGTTTGGCACAGGGGATTGAAATAGAAGGGAGAACTCAGTGAAGGACCCCCTTCCGCCTGTTTTTTGCATGAATGGAAGTGCTTAATTGCAAGGGCATGTTTGGGGCCAATCTTTCATTTTATAAGGAAAGAAGTATCCATCTTTTGAAACAAAAAACAAAAAAATGACTATAATTAAAATTATATTATGAATGCCACTATTCATTTGCTTTTGTTTTATACTTAGCATTTTTGTATGTTCTTTTTCCAAGTTTAGGGGCTGCTGTTTCCATAATGGCCAAGATCCCACTGCTGGAGTGCCTAACCAGACATAGTTACAGGGAATGTTTGGAACGGCTGGATTCTTCTGCTGAACATGAAGTGACAGAAGGTGAAGACACTGAGAATGAGAAGTCAGCTGAAGTGGTGCTTTCTCCTGACATGTTTAAAACGAACAAACAATCACTGCTGTCCTCATGTTGCAAATCAGTAGAACATTCAACCCTAGATGGCACAGTTTCTGAAAAAATGAATGAAAATAAGGAAGCCAGTCAAAATCCTTCAGTCCAGGACAGTGAAATGTCAGCAGAGCTGGGAGAGAGTGATCTACCTTCTTTCAATGTTTCTCTATTAGACTGGATAAATGTTCAAGATAGACCCAATGACGTCGAATCCTTGGTCAGGAAATGTTTTGATTCTATGAACAGAGTAAGTTAACACATTTAAGAATTTCATGGCATCTTGTTCTGATGTGTTGGATTGTGGCTTTCAGTCTTTTAAAAAAGATATTTCTGTTAGTAATATAGTGAGAAGTTCTTAGCTGGAACTCTGAGTCAGGTCATCTGATAGCCATGGTGGTATAGCTCTTTCTGTCCCCTCTTTTCCTTGAAAAGAGCAACCGTGGTTTGCAAAGGAATCAAGGCTGAAATGGTCATGAATTACAGCTTTTATTGCATAGCATTGTCATTTGAAGATGAAGAGGCATCATACTGAATCCCCCCCCTTCCCATAAACAGATCAGACCATTTTGTCATAATGGGTGAATTTTACAGAACAGCATTCTGCTAATGCAGTGAGGCTTTTCCATCACCACCTTTCCAATTCAGTCTGTGCTGTGACAGACGTACAAGGCTTCCTCCTTTCAGGCTGGACCCCAAGAGTTTAGAAAAACCCTGCTGCCATCCATGGTCTCCACTCAACAGCGCTGCCCCTTTCCCATGCTCCTGGAGGGGGGGCAGGGTGTAGCAAAAATAAACTGGATATCACCAGCAGCCTCCATTAACTCGTGAGAGTATCTTGTGTTGGATGGAGTTGCACATCTAGGCACTCTGGATTTGTGTTGCCTTTTAGAGGCTTTGCCTAGTTGTCAAAGCTTCCACTTCACTTCTGCAAGCCAGTGTGGGATAGCCTATGGCAACTTTGTACTTTTGAGCTGTTGTGCTCCAGGGGTAGTGACCTTACATGATGACGCTTCCTGTTCCTGTACTTTGGATAATGAGACCGAACAGGTATGGTGTGGTTTGCAGAAATCAGGCTTACAGCATTCCAAGAGTTAAGAAAGTTTAATAAATGAGTTAAAAGAAAACACATGGTCTGTTCAAGCACTCAGGCTGAACAAGAGTACAAAAGGTACTTTCCCTAAACTGTGAACTTACCCAAAATGATGTTTAAATAGGACAGTCTAGTATTACTTGGAGTTGCAGTAGTTTAAAGTTCAGCATCACCTTAATTCTCTTAATAGGGCTTTATCCCATTGTCCTTCACACATGGATGAGATGCAGTCCCTCGGTAAAAGCTTATTATTTCATGGCTTGTGCCCATCCAAGGAGAAGTGCAAGATGGAAAAGAGCTGTTTCCTTGTGTCCAGAGAAATTATACCTTCTCCTTGGGAAAGTCCATCCCATCTTGGAGTTGTTCTGATCGTCCTGCCACACAGAGGTGTGTGGCTGAGTCCCTCTGTATTCCGTTAGGTGTGACATTCTACCCAGATGTGAGATGGTAGGCCATTGTCATCCTTTGGTTAGAGCCATTAGTGTACATAAGTATGGGAGTACTCTGCTTGAGCTTGATGGCTTAATGCCCCCCTCCCAATTTCTGCCAGCTACGAGTTTACAACTGGGTTCCAACTCTCAAACAGTGAAGTCACAAAAGTTGAAATATTTGAGTGAATACTGAGTGGTGGGGGACACACATTCATATATGCATGTCACTACTAAGCCACTTGAGTGGCATAAGAGGAGTTAGAGCTTGCAGCTGGAGAGAGAAATTGGTAGGAATTGGGTCCTCCTTTGTGTGAGCTGAAGTGCTGCTCTTCCCACAACCATGTTTATTCCTAAATATATGCCAGTACTGAGCTATTTTATGAAGAAAACTTTTTTTTAAAAAAAGTATTGAAATAAATACACGCACACTTTTTTTGTCAGAGCTTTGGTGATAAAGATGCACCTAGAATCATCTTTTCTTTCCCCATGATATGTGTGTACTATGCAGTGCAATCCTAAGCAGTCATAGCCTTCTGGGTCCATTGAAGACATATTTGTCTCTATGAAAGGAACATTTTAAAAAGTATCTTTATGGCTGCTTCTGTGGATTTTTACTATTCTTATTCTCACTTGCTTGAAAGTCTCAGCTTTATGAAAATATAGTTTTCAGCTAGCATATCATCTTATGGAAGGATGGGTATTGGTTTCCTTTTCTAGTTTAAATATAAAGCTGGATTTGAAGTTTTCATTCTACGACTGATAGAGCCTCTTTTATCAGCATTGGAACCCCCTCTGCCAACTGAAGGTTCTAGTGTTAGCCAAATAGCAGCGTTAGTTTTAAAGATTCCAGATTTGGGGGTTAATGTTTTGTTTTTATGTAGAATGGCTGTGCTCTCTGAATATCCTATTATTATTATTGATATTACATAATGTGCTGATGTATTTGATTATGGTAATTCTGGTTCCAGTAGGCTTTGACTTCACTGCAGCACCTAAAGTGCTATCCAGTGAAAGGGAAGCATGGGCACTGTCCAGCTGTGCTCCATTTATCTCATTCTACTCTTTTACTGTCTGTGCTAGGAAGGAATTGTTTTCCCCCATCTTCAGATGCTAATGTAGGAGCTATAATCTTTTCTATCTGTGTTTGCCTGTTCACTTCTACAGTGTAGTCCCATCAGCAGCAGGCTGAACCAGCTTCCAAGACAAGAAGTGAGAAGGGATCATAAAGCACATGCTTTCATCAGCGGAAGGTCCCAAGTTCACTCTTTAACATTTCCATTTAAAAGACTTTCCAATAGCAGAGCTGGAAAAGATCCTGCCTGAAAGTTAGGCCCACTGCCAGTAAGAGTAGACAGTACTGAGCTAAGTGGACCAGTTGTCTGTCTGTTTCAATATGGTGTGTGTTCAAGTGTACTGAAAGCCCACTGTGCAGTCCTGAACACTATTGTTGCTCCTGCTGTATAGCGTAGTATGTAGAATCTGGTTGTGAGTTTCCAGGAATTTATTTTGTGTTCGAGGATTTAGGTATGTAGACTGGGTTTCCATGGTAAATCTGCTGTACCGGAAGGTATTTCTGTCAGTGAAATCCCCCCCCCCCATGCAAACTTGTCCCTGAAATGCTGCTCCTAGGGGACAGGGGATCCCTAGGAACTGCATGAGTGGGGGAGTCAGAGGACTGTAGCAGAAGAAAGAAATCAGCAGAAATCACCTCCTTCAGTTAGCAGAAGTTTTCTACAGGATTCAACCGATAGCTAAGGCATGATTTTGGGAGTATATGATCATTGATAATAGGAATTTGTATTTCCAAATGTTTATCATCAGTGTTGCTCAATGCTTCCCCAATTACAAACTAGACACCGTTTTCTCTTTAAATGAACAGTCTTCAGATTCAGTAGATTAATAAAAGGAATGCATGCAGTATTTCTCTGTATGTGCTGGTTTACAGGGCCTTCTTTCCTTCCACATCGCTGTGGTACTCCTGTTAAAGCCTTTCCTACAGATTCTTGGGTGTGTGTGTGGGGGTGAATGGGTGGGTCATTCGCAGTGGTGAAAGTGGCTTCACTGTATGAAAAAAAATTGGTTCATCTTCAGCCTTCTGTGTATTCCCACACTGGGAACTGCGCTTGTGCTGGCCGGCCACCAGAGACTCTCTACAGCTATATTCTTTCTTGTAGGCACCAAGAGGGGAGCCCCTCCCCTGCAGGGGGGCGTCTGAGATCTTTTCCTGTTGAGTCACCTGACCTGGGCAGAGGGCCCCCCCTCCTTTCCCTCAGTCTCTCTTTCGCTGCCGCATAAGGAGAACGTCTTCTACTGCAGCTACTGTTGTGTGAGCTTTCTAAAAAGAAAAGGAAAGCAAATAAAGAGAAACGATTTAACAAGCAGGAAAAATCCTCAACGGGGCAATTTTGCTTACCATGTCGCAGAAACCCCTCTTTAAGAAATGCTCCCAATGCAGGTCCAAGATGCCTAGCTTGGATGAGCATGCACTTTGCTTTGTTTTTGTGAGACCCATAACATGGCTGCATGTAAAACCTAGCTTGGATGAGCATGCACTTTGTCTGATTTGTTTGTGTGAGACCCATAACATGGCTGCATGTAAAATATGCCAACAACTCACTCCCAAAGCCTGCTCTGACAGGGCTGCACGGCTAAAGGCAAGCCTTCGGGAGAAGGCGCTCATGAGCCCTTCGGAGCCAGCAGCTAAGTCCTCTGCCCAACCTGAATGGACCATGGCATCGGCCATGCAGTCCTCCACTAAGCATGGGAACCTTACGAGCCTGCGTTCCAGCACCTTGCTTCCATCAGTGCTCAGCACCGAACCAACCCTTCAGAGTCACTCCCCAGCCCAAGCAGTGGAATGCTGCTCTTCAGAGCCCCCGTCCAAGAAAGCACATCCAAGGACAAGCAACACATGGGTCCCAAGACGTCTTCTGCACTAAAGCCAAATGATACCACACCGGTTCCAAAGGAATGGAGGTCGGTCCCTATGTGCATCGCCAGCGATGTCATTGTCAGAGGGAGAATTGAAACCGGGCCAGTCATCTCAGCCAATTCTGGCATCTACCCATCCCTCGGCTTCGCTGGCTTCATGACAAGTCTCTCACCCACCTCCTCCATCACACAACTTCCAGCCTTGTCCCTGATTCCCAGCTCTTGGAGTGTCTGGCAGCAGCATGATTTACCTTGAGGTCTTGAACACAGGGAGTTTTGGGGTCTGTCAACGGAATACCTAACAGAGATGGTTCCCCCTTCAACTGCAGAATTCCCCTTGGATTCTGATGAAGAGCACAGGGAGGGATTGCTCTGAATTCTGGATCTGACTTATCTTCATTACCATCTCCAGATGATACAGTAGGAAATCCCGACCCTGTACCCCCCAATGAGGACCTTAAGCTCTATACCAAACAAATGGTCAGAATGGCAAAATCTTTGGACCTGGAGATTACATCCTTGAACTCTAAGCCCAAAGATAAGATATTATCACTACAGATAGTTGGGTCCTATCAATAATTAGCAAAGGTTACAGGTTGGCGTTCTAGCAGCAGCCCCCTCACAACACCCAGTCCAAACCTGTGACAATGCTATTCCAGAGCTACAGCAGGAAGTCTCTCTGTTGGAGAAGGGTACTATACAAAGGGTAAGAGAGTCAGAGCCCACCATGGGATTTTACTCCCATTTCTTTCTGATTCCTAAGAAAGATGGTGATTATCGACCTATCCTAGGTTTAAGAAATTTGAATTTTTTTTCCTGGTAGTTACAAAGTTTAAAATGTTGGCATTGCCTTTAATTTTGCAGATGTTGAAATTAAATGCTTGGTTCTGTGTACTTGACGTTCAGGACACTTATTTTCATATTACCTTTCACCCAGATCATCTCAGGTTCCTGCGTTTTAAGTATCATCAAGTGTTCTACCAGTACACTGCCCTAACATTTGGATCATCTACTGCCCCCGGGGTTTTCTCAAAGTGCTTACCAGTGGTTATAGCTTATCTTAGGACCAAGGGATGTTCCATCTTCCCCTGTCTAGATGACTGGCTGGTCACAGTACCATCCAGGGAAGCCCTTGAATCACAGATAAAATTGATTCTGCAGATGTGTCAGAAGTTGGGGCTATTGTTCAACCATAAGAAATTGCACCTTCAACCCATAGAGAGGGTTCAGTTCATCGAAGCCTTGCTAGATTCCACCTGTGCCAGAGCATACCACCCCATAGATAGGGCATTGCACATTAAGACTCTGACTTGATGTTTATGTGACAGTGGGTTTCAGTTAGCTCTATTCCTTCAGAGATTGTTGGGACTCATGGCCTCCACCACGGCAGTGACACCGTATGCTCGCCTGAGAATGCAAACCCTGCAGTACTGGTTCCCGAACAGGTTTCACCCGTCTTTCCACTTGCAACAATTCTAGGTTTTCTGTCCCTAGGCCTATAGTTCAGCAGCTGGGGTGGTGGCTACGGCTTTGCATTTCCATGGACACATCCCTACTTGGGTGAGGTGCCCATTGTGGGGGCTTCACAATGCAGTATGTCTGGACTACCGGGGAGAAAGGTCTCTGCATTAACATATTGGAGTTACACGCTATACGTTACACCCTGACCTCCTTTGCAGAGCTGATCAAGGGAAAGGTTGTTCAAATCCTCATGGACAATACTACAGCCATGGCATAGTCTTCAAGGGGACACTGCATCATCATTTGCCCTGTGCAGAGAAGCTATCCTCATCTGGGAGTTGGCTATATTGCATGGAGCCTGCCTGCAAGCAATGCACGGAGCTGGCACTGACGATACCAAAGTGGATGTCCTGAGCCAAATGGGGCACTCGGACCATGAATGGGTTCTGACGGAGAGCTACATTCACCCAGTATTCAATCACTGGGGTTTCCCAGACATAGACCTGATTGCCACCAGCAACAACTCGAAAGCTGCAATATTTTGCTCCAGAGTGGGGTCAGATACCCTTTCCATAGGTGATGCTTTTCAAATTTGCTGGATGGGTGCATTCTTCTACACTTTTTCCTCATTTCCTCTTATTCCCAAGGAGTTCAACAAAGTCAGGGATGAACATACATGATGAATCCTCATTGTGCTATTCTGGCCGAAGCAAGCATGGTTCCATGCCCTCCTAGAGATGCCAGGAGGGAACTACATACAGTTACCCCAGGCAGTGGATTTGCTTCACAAGGGACCCTTGGTATACCGCATGGTGAACATGCTCAGACTGGCGACATGGCTACTGACCACCCTCAGCTTCAGTTCTCTGATGGAATAGATAAATTACTGCTTAGTGCTCTCCGAATCTCAACCAGGAAATCTGGTTCGCTAAATGGGCCATTTCTTGGGGGTGGAGGTGAAAGACTGCCCTATCCCCTTGGTTTCTGAATATTTGCTGTCCCTGAAGGAATCAGGGTTGGTGGTCTCCTCTATCAAGGTCCATATCTGCATTCCATTCTAGAGTGCACGATAAAACACTTTTTTCTCACCCTGCATCTAAGACCTTCTTGAAAGGGCTACTTAATTTGTTTTCCCCGAGCACCCCCATAGTTCCACAATGGTCCTTATCTGTAGTACTTTCTCTACTGATTCTAGCCCTATTTGAGTCCATGAATACCTGTAGCTTGGCACTCTTATCCTTCAAGGTTGCCTTCTTTGTGGCAATAACTTTGGCCAGAAGGGTAGGGGAGTTAGCTGCCTTAAGAGCAGACTACCCATTTATCAAGTTTCAACCAAGTTACATCCTACTCCGCCTACCCTGTGATTCCTACCTAAAGTGGTTTCAGCCTTTCACTTCACGCAGGACATCTCCCGGTATTTTTCCCCTCTCCCACTTTGAAAGCTGAAAAAGTGTTACACTCCTTGGATGTCAAGAGATCTTTATTGTTTTATTTGGACAGATCTTGAGCTTTTAGACAGTGAGAATCTTTTTGTCTGTTACTCTGGTAACTCAAAAGGGAGGGCTGCTTCTGCCCAGACAGTGTCCCAGTGGATAGTGTCGGCTATGTGTGTGCCATATGAGAAGGTGGGTCTTCAGTGCCCCCTGGAACTTTGAGCCCACTCGACAGGTGCCCAGGCCACATACACAGCTTTCTGGAGGGGCACTCCTTTGGAAGATATCTGCTGTGCAGCGATGTGGTCATCATTAGACACTTCCGTTCATCACTATTCTGTGGATGTAAATGCCGGAAAAGATGCAGCAGTGGGCAGGGCTGTTCTCCACTCCCTGTTCCAATAACTCCACCACTAAGGTAAGGAGCTTTTTAGTCTCCCAGTGTGGGAATGCACAGAAAACTGAAGATGAAAACAGGGTTGCACTTACCTGTAACTGTTGTTCAGCAAGATGTGTTCCATGCAGGGACACATTCCCTCCCTCCTACCCTGCTGTATCTTGTTCTTAATCGCAGCTCAGGAGGACTGAAGGAAAGGGGGCCCTTCCCTGCAGGTCAGGTGACCGTTTGAGTGGGAAAAGAGCTTGGATGGTCCCCTGCAGGGGAGGGGCTCCCCTCGTGGTGCCTATTAGAAAGATTATAGCTGTAGAGAGCCTCTGGTGGCTGGCCTGCACAAGCAGAGTTCCCAACGTGTGCCTGCACAGAAGACATCTCAATGAACAGCAGTTATAAAGTGTGACCCTGTTTTTCTCTCTCCCCAGTTCCTGCTTGCAAGTCTGCCAGATGTTTCCAAATAATATGCTTTGCTATTACAAAGCAAACTTATTTTAGAACCTAGCATTAATACAATTCCCTGCAAATGTGTTTGCTATATTCTATGAGACAGTTATAACTAATTAATAGTTAGACTTGTATCTTGCCTTGTTTCTTCTGTTTTAAAAGTAATGAACTTATTTTCCACATGAAGATAAGCAAGCTGTTCTTAGATTTATTAGTTATACCACATTACAGTGCAGCATCTGACACTTAATAGTGTTATGCTATACTAAAAGTCTGTCTCCGATGGCTGTAATTTGAACCATATCACATATTTGTTCCAGATCTTGACCAGTTTGTGTCTTGTAGATGAATGCTTCTATAACCAGAACAAATATAGATATTTGATAGCTTTTGACCAGTGTTGTCCAGTTTGAGAAGTTTCAAAGCTGAATGGAAGCATGTAGCAGCTTTATAGCATTTTAATTTAATTGGTTTCAACGAGAACATGAATGACAATTCTTAGAGTGGATAACTTCTTTTTTTAGTAGAAAAAAATCAGAACTAATCTGTAAAAAGTGTTCAGTAAAACCATGAAGATGTCCTGTGGCATAATTTCCTGTCATCACTGTTACGTATTTTGTAGACAATGCCGGAAAAGCCTGGAATACATGTTTTGTTTCTGTTTTGTTTTTTTCTGTGATGCTTCCAAATATGAACCCATGCAAGTGACTCATGACCACAGCCTTTACTGTCTTTTTTTTTAAATGGAAACTGATACAATCCTGTAAAGAATCTGCAAGTTTGGATTTGAGATTTGTCTTGAAAGCACACCCCTCACATGGTAGTGCTAACTACTTTTGGCTGCATATGAGTTGAATAGAATTATTACTTTTGGAACTGTGGTGTTTCTCAGAGTCTAGCAAATAGGAAAAGGGTTTGTTAGTTTTAATGTAAGGTGACCTTTTAAATTAAGGTTCACTCTTTATAGTCCAGGGGCTGCCATAAGATCCCAGTATAAAAAATATAGCCATGCTGGTTTCTGATTCTTATTTTCTTGTATCCTGTATGCTTGGGAAAGTGATACTGTCACTTTAGTATGAGGCCTGATTTTAAGATGCTGTCCATAATTCAAAATGGCAGCTAAAATTTTTGCCCTCCCCAATTTTGAAGCCATTTAGTAAACAATAATAATCGGGCTTTGAAACAAAAACTGAATGAAAATTGCAGTCTGTGAGAATATTTTAATGGCATGGAACCTAGCTGTCATAAAAATGCAAAGTTTAAAGTTGGAAATTCTAGGGGAAATTATTTCCCTTTTCCCAAATGCAAACCAGCAGCACAAATATTGGACAGGGCTATTTTGCTAACAAAAGTAAATTACAGTGGAGTATAAAAATCTTCAGATAAGCATGGATTTAATGAGCAGCCATGGAAAATTGCCAGGTGACCTTGGGCCAGTCATGCGCCCCTGACTTAACCTACCTCACTGGGTTGTTGTGAGGATAAAATGGAGGAGAGGAGAACAGTGTAAGCCAATTTGGACCCCCATTAGGGAGAAAGGTGGGCCCTCTTGAATAATTCAGTTTTGCATAGTTTGGGGAAAGCCAGGAGAGCAGGACCATTCGTGAAATCCTTGGACAGGCCATTCCATAAGGGGGGAGCCACCTGTAGAAGGCCCTGCTCAGATGAGCGAAGCTGTTGTGGTGAAGCATAGAGTGAGAGGTGGTTCCACAGATGAGAGGGATAAAAGCCATGAAGAGCTTTGTATGTGATAGCTGATACCTTAACCTGAGCCCAGTAACAAATGGGCAGCCAATAGAGTGTCTGCAGAATGAGAGTAATATCTGTGTTCCATCTAGCTCCTGACAAAAGATAAAAGACTTTTAGGTATTTTCCATCTGAGCCATTAATCTCACAGACATTGGCCTTCATACAGTTGTTTCAAGGTTTTGTCATAACTGTTACTGGTTTCAGATGTAGGAAGGGGAATGTTTTAGCTGCCCTTTTAAAATTGAAATCAGGTCACATGGTAAGTTAGCAGTATCACTTTATCAAGTTTTCTGTGGTCTTTTTAAAAAGTACTAGAAAAGACAGCACCATATCATTTGTGCTCATCATCTCTATGGCAGTCTCTGGTCTGTGAGCATGGACATTAGAGCACTATTGCAAAGAAGTTGCTCATGTGATATGCTTGTTCTGTTTGCGCAGTAGATTGTGAACCAAGTTGGGAGAAGACTATTATCTGAATATATGCTGTTATATCACAAGCAGAAACACCAATGTAGGCAAGCTGAATTGATGCAAGAAAGCTGAAAATGTGCTTCTTGCAAAGGGAAGGCAAAGCAAGTACTAAGTAAACTTGATGGGTTTGTACAGATGTATATTTCACAGAGTTTATTGTATGAATCAGGGCTTACTTCTTTATTGGCTACCTAATACCTTTTAAAACATGTACAAGTTGGAGGTGCAAGCTTTCACTGATTTTTCTTACCACATGGTGATCATCGCACTGTTTGAGTCTTTAATTCATTGAACCTTTAAGAAGCATGCTGATGTTGACACAACCTATTCTGTGTTTTGGTGACCTATAAAATTTGCAGAAGCAGCTCTATGATAGTATTGCAAACTTCTAGGTTCCAGAGCCCAAATTGTAGGTCCTCAGATAATGGGGCCTGGGATTCATCCTCTCCATAATAGTTAAGATACAAAAATGTATTGCATGAATGGACTTCAGCGCTGATTACTACACAGTGTGATAACCAAACGTCTAGAATAACAATTGCTTGTATAATTTTTAATGCCAAATATTACCAATGATGTGGTAATCATATGTGTCCATTTCTGCTTTAGTAAAATTCAAAAGAAATTGAAAAAATACATTATTCCAGGCCTGAATAACATTCCCCCCTCCCACCGCACTGTTTTGTAGTTACTCTAATATTGTATCAGAGGCTACGTCTTTAATAAAACATAAGCAGTAATTTTAATGTAATTTGGACCAGCCAATAGATGACCATTTGAAAATGTTTATTTCTGCTTTGATTTTTTAAATGGTTTTGGAAGCTAGATTCAGGGACTGGTATCTTCACATACATGCTCCACCTGATCTTTGGTGTTTGCACGTACATGTAACATTTTTTTACTTTTTTTGAGATACGTTGCATAGTACAAAAATGATGTTAATTTAGGCAGATTTAACTAATCCACAGATTAAAAGTGTGTACTTTGTGCCTTCGGAATTGTGGTTGTCAGATCCTCTCAGCTGATTCAAATAGGTCACACAGATAGCAGGGTTTTTTGTCACCTGGTGAAATATATGAAGATACATGGTTCGGGTCTGCAAATTTACCAAGCCTAATTTAAATTTTAAAAACTTCATAAGAAAGAAATACGCTCTATTTTTGTATTTTATACTGTCAGCAAGGTGGCTTCCAGCTTCTTCACAAAGAATACTGACCTAATTGTTTGAAGAAAACACACAATCTGAAGGTTTAAAAGACACACAAGTTTTTAATTGTGCTGGTTTGTTTAAGTTTTATGAGCTTTTATCCTAAATAGGATTTTTTTACAATACAAATGATAAGATGAACATTAATATATATATTATTTTGTCTTACAGCTTGACCCGAGGATTATTCAGCCCTTTTTGGCCGAATGCCGACAGACTATTGCCAAATTAGATAATCAGAACATGAAGGCCATTAAGGGGCTTGAAGACAGGCTTTATGCCTTGGACCAGATGATAGCTAGTTGTAGCAGGCTGGTTAATGAACAAAAAGAACTTGCTCAGGTGAACACTGTTTTTTTTAATGTAAATGATGAGTGGATGCCATATAAGCTACTTTAATTTTATTTTTGTAACTTCACCTTTTTTCTAATTTAATATTAAGCCATTGATTAAACCTGTTTAGGCTAGGCATTATATGTTTTTCCTGAATAAGTATATTTTTACTTGAAGTTAAAGACGTTTGGGGGAGAAAATGGATTCTTTGGTGATTACTGTTGCCAGCAAAATTGTTAAAATAGGATATGATTATTTTCATGTATGTATATGGAGGGTTTGTTTCTGTGTTAAGTGAGAAAACGCTATAGTGTTATTCCCATTAAATGCAGCTGTGTACCAGAAGACATTAAAACAAAATTCAATACCTAAATTATATTTCCTGAGCAAAAAATTCAGCACATCTCTGATTCAGAGAAGGTGATCAGACTGCTTTTGTTCTCATGCAGCTTCTCTCTCTCCTGAGAGAGCACAGATTTCTTTGAGAATGGGAACCTGCACAAGTAGTTGAGATTGTGCTAAGTTTACAGGCAGGTGCTGTTTACAGATACCATGGCAATGACCAACATATTATTTTTGTTAAAACTCGAATTGGATTCCAAGCCAGCAAAAAGAACTGAGAAAAGAAAAAGTAATAACATTTGAAAGGCCTTCATTTCTTCCTTGACTATCTTAAACTTTGTTCCTTATTCTTTTTAGATTTTTATTCCATTCTGAATAGCTATAAACACTTGGGGAAAACATTAAAAGAAAATAAGTTATTTTGCTTTACCTGTAGCCATTTAAATTATATATTGCATGGTTTTAGAGCACTTTAAAAGATTAGGACCTTTGGCAATTTGGTAAAGTTTGTAAGAAGCACTGAAAACACATTGTCTTAAATGACCTTCAGCTTGCAAGTGCAGTAACAAGCAAAATACTGTGTCCAGCATGTGGTCAAACCCACTAGTGACATAGGAAGCAAGGGTCTTTGACTGCCGAAAAGGCTATGGTGGGGATCATGGGACTTGCATGTACAAAAACAGGAGCTATAGTAAAGAGGGGAACTAAATGTGATACAGTGAGAAAGCTGGCTGAATCCAACCTTTAACTGGAATACACTCAGCTACTTTTGGTATACTCAAGATTGTGGGTATGCTATGGAATGTTTGACTTTCCCCCCATTAAACCGCAAAATGTGATTTCCCCCTCCCCTCCTTCATATCTTTGATTTTGAAACTTAGAACATGTAGAACTAGTTGTGCAGGTATTTGAATCCTGGTCAAGCTCATTTTGGAGTATAATTTCAAAGTATTAACTTCACTTAGTGTAACACTGCTCAGTTTGAGTCTTCATTTACTTAATGGTTGAAATGATAAGCAAAATGAAATTTGAAATACTCCTTTGACAAAACAGTATACCATTTTCAGCAGCTCAGTTTTGATTATTGGAGGGGAAAATGTTTTCCCATATAGAAGTTAGGTAAGTGCCAGTTGTGCATGATTGCAACAGGAAAAAAATACCATCATTTTGTTTTTTTTAACTTACTGAGTTTTATGGGATCATTTGAGCATTAGATCTTTTGATCAGTATGGTCAGTAGGTGGCAATGCATAATAAGAATAGTTTCACTGAGTTCTTAAATCCAGTGCAAAGCTTTCAAGTAGGATTATGCTATTACATTTGGTTATGTTTTTACTGAAAGTAAGAGTGTGTTTTTTCCTTTTAACATATTAAAGGTGCCACTTTATCCCTGTGACCATATGAAACCACTTTTTTAAAAAATCAGATAATTGCTATACCTAAACCAGTACTATGTATTTCCAAAGACTTAGGCAGTGGTTAAAAAATCTGATAATTGCTATACCTAAACCAGTACTATCTATGTATTTCCAAAGACTTAGGCAGTGGTGATTCTGTTTCCCTGTCTGAGATCCTTTTTTTGCTAGCGATGCCTTAGAACTTGGTCATTTAGTGAATGTGCTTAAAGCTGTGTCCCCTCCCCTGCTAAGTGCTCTATCTTCAGAACATGTGATGAACTGCTACTAAAGATCAATTCACATAATCAATTTGGCGAACCAGTCATGAGCCAGCTGTCTTGCCAGCTGTGTTCACCATTTATATAGTCCATGTGGAACAACCATGCTATTGTTTTAATTGAAATCATGGTGACACAAACATTGAGGATTAGTCTTCGGTGTCACACCAGCAATTTAAGATGATACCAAATGTAGTTTCTTGGGTCACCTAGTTTTGAGCAAGTGTGGATTCCGATGGATAGGGAAATGTTTACAGAAATACTCTTTTGAATAAATAAAAGATATAAGATTACTCTGCTTTTCAATCCTTTATAAAAATCTGCTCTTGTGAGTCATTTTTCAAAAATTACTCAAAGTGACTTAAAATCACATTTCAGGGATATAAAATACAACAGGATAAAGTTGTTAAAAGAACACAAACATATAAAGTTGGTATTTATTCTGAGAATACAAAGGCTTTAACATGGAGCTGTGTTCTTCTTAGATTTTTATATTTAAAATGTACATAATCCTGCCTTTCCACCAAGTTACGGCCCTCAAGGTGGAAAAAATTTAATAAGACATTAAAATCAACTTTAGGAGTAATATGTAAAATAGAAAATACTGAACAGGAAGGAGGATCAGCAAGGGAAAGCCAAACAAAACAAAAAAAGGCTTCACCCTCTGGCAGAAGGCAGTGATTTAGGGGAACAGATGAATCTCCTTGGGGAAGGAATTCCACAGTTTGGTGCCACAACTAAGGAAGTTTTCTTGGGTTGTCACTTATCTAACCCTGGAACAGAGCCTCTAAAAATGACTAAAGATCAGGTAGGTTCATACAGGAGTAGACAAGCTTTGAAGATATGCTGGTCCTAAGCTGTAAAGGGTTTTAAAGGTCAGCACCAGCACTCTAAATTGGGCTGGGGAGCAAACTGGAAGCCAGTGCAGGCAGAACAAGACTGGAGTGATATGGTCCCTGAAACCCAGTCCAACCAACATTATCACAGCAGCATTCTTTATCAGTTGTGGTTTCCAGACACTCTTAAAGGGCATCCCCACATAGAGCTCATTGCAGTAATCTAATTTGGATGTTATTAGGCTATGCCCCACACTGGCAAAATATTTTTTACCTAAGGAAATCTGCAGCTAGGTTAATTGCCCAATCTATTGGAAGGAACTCCTGGACAGCTGCTTATCCAATAGTAGATCTTGGCAGGATCCCCAGGGAGCAAGCCTGTTCCTTTTGGAATAATGCAACCCCATCCAGAACAGGAGACAAATGTCTGAATTCCTGGGTTAGCCCTTTCAGCCACCAATAGCACTTCCATCTGGTCGTAATTAAGTTAGAGCTTATTAGCCCTCATCCATCCCAAAACTGCCTCCAGGCACAGCTTCAAGGTTTCCACAGCCTCCCTGGGGTCTGCTGGAAGTGTGAAGTCCATATATTGGTGACAAACTAGCTGAAATCTCTGGTTGACCTCATGCAGTGGTTTCATAGATGTTGAAAAGCACAGGGCACAAAATGGAATGTTGCAGAACTCTAGAAGCCAAGGGGCAGAGCAGGGTTCTCCAGCACCACCGTCTGAAACCTGCCTTCCAAGGTAGGACCAAAACCACCTCACAGTCCCAACTCAAAAAGGCAGTTCAGAAGGATACTATGATTGATGGTATTGAAAACCACATACAGGTTCAGCTGAATCAACAGGATTGCACCCCCTCTGTCCTTCTCCATTCCCTCGTCATTCACCACAGAAACCAGAGCCATTCAAGACCCATAACCAGGCCTGAACCCACATGGGATAGGATCCAAACAGTCCACTTCATCCAGGAATCCTTGAAGTTGTCCAGCAATCACTTCAGATTGTCAATAATAGACCACTATCCCATTCTGCATGGAGTGCTAGATGATCTGAAAAGCAGTATTCTCATTCTGAGTGTGCAGAAGGTATCGAACATTTGATAAAATGTCATTCATTTTGTAGCAGTGTTTCTCAATCTGCAGTCTAGATAACTTTTCATGCACATTTGAATGCATATTCTCATAGAATCATAGAGTTGGAAGGGACCTCCAGGATCGTTTAGTCCAACCCCCTGCACAATGCAGGACATTCACAAATACCTCCCCCCAACACCCCCAGTGACCCCCTGCTCCGTGCCCAGAAGAGGGCAAAAAACCTCCAGGATCTCCAGTCAAGCTGGCCTGGAGAAAAATTGCTTCCTGACCCCAAACTGGCGATCAGTATTTCCCTGGGTATGTAAGAAAGGGCCACAAGAAGTAAGCACTGATGCAACCCTTCCTGCCCTCCCTCTCATGATCTCCCTAAGTTCACAGAGTCCACATTGCTGTCAGGTGGTCATCTTGCCTCTGTTTGAAATCCTCCAAAGAAGGAGACCCCACCACCTCCTGAGGAAGCCTGTTCCACTGAGAATTTTTCCCCTCCCATTTGTTATGAAAAATTTGACTTTTGATTTTATGTGTGTTTCATTTCTTATGTCCAGATTAGTGAATTTTAAACTTCTGTTTTCTTATAGGGATTTTTGGCTAATCAGAAGAGAGCAGAGAACTTGAAAGATCCTTCTGTGTTACCTGATTTGTGTTTAAGTCATGCAAATCAATTGATGATTATGTTAACTAACCACAGGAAACTTTTAGATATTAAACAGAAATGTACTACTGCCAAACAAGAACTTGCAAATAACTTACAAGTCCGACTGAAGTAAGTGCTGCTGCAGTGCTTTATCTCCTCTCCCCCAATGTTTTTGTCAGTTTTGTTTGTCATATCTCCTGTTCTAAAAACTGCTAAAACAGAAGCTTGAAGAATCTAGAGTGGAGAACAATGATGGAAATTCCTTCATGAGAACTACCTTATATGGAGTCTAAATACTGTGTAATACAGAAGAAGAAGAGATTGGATTTATACCCTACCCTTCACTCGGAGTCTCAGTGTGGCTTACAAACTCCTTTCCCTGGATGTTTCCATGGATGTTGTGTGAGATAGGATGCATTCAGTAGACCTCAAATTCTGGGTTTTATGCTACCACTGTATTCTGCAGCACCTTGCTCATGTGCAAGAGGCTCCTTTGCTGACAGAGGGACCTCTTTTGTTGGAGGAAGGTTCCCTGTGTTAAAGGAAGATGCCACAGCGTGGTAGGGTATAACCCACTATTTTCTTACATCAGTCTTTTAAATTACTGTGAAAAATACATTCATCTCCTTTATGAACAGGAACTGCAGTGTACAGTATGTACCAGACTTAGGAATGCAGGTTGTAGTTTCAAATTTATGATGTTGAAAGGACAGCAGTTGAAGTGTGGTATCAGGATACTGTTCAAACAGAAGGCGCAGTTTAGGCAGAGTTAAGCATGGGCTCATCTCTCATTGAAAGCAGTGTGTCTTAAAGTGTTTAACTTTTGCTGTGTTTGTGTCGTACTGTATCTGCTAATATTCTTTAGCAGTGAAATGGTAGAAGGGGGGAAAAAAGAGTTATTTTGTGACTAGCCATGCTCTTAGAACATATAGCCAGGACAGATTTAGATATTTGGAGACTATTTTGATGGGTTCATAAATAAACTGTTGGTAGGATTAGGGGGAGAGAACAAAAAATGACTGTCTCTTCAGATTCTATAGGCCTGTATTTCTTGAAGTTATGTTTTTAAATATTTGAAGTACTACGTTTAATGTTGTCAGTATTTTTAATGCAGTCTCTAGGGCTTTGTTGCCACGGCTACTTGTGTTTTCTTAGGACTCATCAATTTAGTCTGAAGTATGTCTTCCGCAAAATCGAAGGAAGATAACTGTTTCATAAATAACAGTTTAAAAAATGCATAGGATTGTGCTTTGGATTGGATCCAGCTATCCATCAGTAGAAGACACTATTGCAGGGAGATTTTTGCTGTATTCTCCTCCCTTCAGGGTCCCTTTCAATCATGGGACCCATCTAGGTCTAGACATTGTCTCTCAAATGTAAACAAAAACAATCCCTTTCTGGAAGAAAGAATATAACAAGTAGAATGGGAGTGAGTCCTTGTCTATGCTATACCCATAGGTTCCCTTGTCTGTTACTGATGATTTGTGAGATTTGATTTGGATTTGTGTCCCCAGAACTAGGGATGGACACAAACTGGGAAAATGTGGTTCAGTTCCTGAGCAATGAACTATCACAAACGTTTAGGTGCCAAATGAACCAATTCAGTTTGTGAGGTTTGTGATGTGGTAGAATGCCCCTCCTCCAGCATGCTAGAGACACCAAACTCACAGGGCATCTCCAGCTGACTCTCCTCTACCTGCCCTCCAAGTTTGGTGAGGATTGGGTTTATGGGATCTGAGTCCCCCCCCCCCAAGAAGGTGCCCCAGGAAAGTGCTTTCTGGGGAAATGACAGGCACAGGTTGAGGAAGTTCAGGAGCTATAGAGTGAACCCTGTACAACCTAGAGACATCAAACTCACCGGGGGACCTCCCCCTGTTGCTTCTCTATGCACCCTCCAAGTTATGTGCAGATAGGCCTTAGGGGGTCCGAGTTATGCCCCCCCCAGAAGAGCCCCCAGGAAAGTGCTTTTGGGGAAAATCTTTCTTGCAGGTTCAAAAGGGTATAGAATGGACACCCTGCAAGTTACACACACCAAACACATGGGGGACCTCACCCTGAAGATAAGAGATCACCTGTTGTGAATTGTACAAATGCAATGGAAAAGGGTAGTCAAACAGGAGCTTACTTGTACAGGCAGATGTTTGTTGAGGTAGATAGGTCAAGATGGGTAGCTGTGTTAGTCTGTCTGTACCAATAGAAAAGAGCAAGAGTCCAGTAGCACCTTAAAGACTAAAAAAAATGTGGCAGGGTGTGAGCTTTCGTGAGTCACTGCTCACTTCTTCAGATAGATGTCTGCTGAGATGTTTGTTGAGGTGGATGTTGTTCCATGAAGTAGGTGTTGTGTTATGAGGTAGATGTTGCTTCAATAAGTATGTGTTGGGTGAGGGAGATTTTCTTTGGAGAGTAAAAGTAAAGGGGGAGGGGGATATCCAGGGGTTTTCTTAGTGGGGAAATTTCAGTGAGAAAAGGTTGGATGGAGTGGTTAAGAGCGATGGACTCTGATGTGGAGATTCCCCACTCCTCCACATGAAGCCAGCTGGGTGACCTTGGGTCAGTCACAGTTCTCTCAAAACCCTCTCAACCCCACCAACCTCACAGGGTGTCTCTTGTGGGGAGAAGAAGGGAAGGTGATTGTAAGCCACTCCAAGACTCCTTTGGGTAGTGAAGGGTGTGGTATAAAACCAACTCTTCTTCTTCTCATGACACACAGGAGGGTATGAATGTGGGTCCTCAGCTGAGGCACCCAGTAGCTAAGCCCTTTCTGCTTGGCGTGAATAGAGAGAGAGTGTAACTTAGAGCCCTGAGTCCACCTAACACCCAAACCACACCAGGGGAGAGGTATTCACAATCAGGAGGGGTGGGAGGGTATAAATATGGGTCGTCAGTCAAGGCACCCAGTAGCTAAGCCCCTCTGCTCAACATGATACAGAAGCTGAGCTGAGGGTATATATAGCATTCTGATCCTGATAGAGCAGAATGGGAACTCTGTTATTGGCAGCCAGCAGTGCCTGTTAAGCTTTGGAGGGCTCCTATTGGTCTTTCCAAGGCTGGAGAATTCTGCCCTCCGTGTTGCTTTTAAGGGTGGTGAACATTTTGATTGAGCGGAGACTGTCTGTCTGGAAATGTATCCATTCATGAACCACCAACAACCTGCCATGAATTTCAGTTCGAAAACCACGAACTGGCCAAAATTAATCATGGACTTTAGTTCATGAGCCAGTTCGTGACCATCCCTAACCAGGACATGTGGGTTGCTGGAGAACAGTCTTTAGTCGTCATTGTATTAATGTGATGTAGAATCATATTCAGGGATGTGTGGATTCTTCATAGGACAGAATTTGATATCGGATGCAAAGTTTAGCTTATAGAGAACCTTTTTTATTAAGCTATAGAAGCAGAATAAATAAAATGTATGTTAATTTGTGTGAACTTTCTGAGGGCATTAGTAATTGTGTTGCTTTTATAAATAAAGATCTGAATATGTAGAGCTCTTACTTGAGAAAAAATAATTTCAAATGGAGCATCCTGTAAAATGTGTCATCTGATGGATGTTAGTCCAGTATGCCATGTTGAGACTTTATTCTCCTTAGATGGTGCTGCTTTGTAATGCTTCATGCTGACCAAGATGGAGAGAAACTGCAAGCCTTGCTTCGTCTCGTAACAGAGCTGCTAGAACGAGTGAAGATAGTAGAGAAGCTTAGTAATGTCCCTCAGATGTACTGTTTGGCTGTTGTTGAAGTTGTAAGGAGGAAGATGTTTGTAAAACACTACAGGGAGGTAAGCAACCTGAGTAGGAAATCCAGATTTCACACCCATGATTAACTTGATGAGATGTCACATTCTTTGTCTTTATAAGTAGTTATATACAAACACACACTTCTTTTTCTTCCAGTGGGCTAGCGCTTTAATAAAAGATGGGAAACACCTTTATGATGCAGAAAAGGCCAAAAGGGAAACTTTTGGGAAATTATTTAGTAAGTATCTGTATTACTTATTTTATAAATTACAGTTCTTAAACTTGCTGCACTGGCAGAGGCACCAGCAAGAGTTATGTATTTGATTGAGAAGTATGATTCCCAAATATTTTTGGGGTGTTTTGTCTGTTGTTTTTCTTTCTAAATCTGAAGGCTGGTTTATTAGAGCGGCTCTATATCATACCATGTATTTGTGTGCCCCTTTACATGGAAAAATTTCCATCCCTCATTTTACCATTTTACATGTGAACAAAGCTTTTAAAAAATAACATTTTTGTTTGCAGGGAAGTCTTTTCTAAGAAATCGTTTGTTCAGAGGTCTTGATGCCTGGCCTCCATCATTTTGTGTAAGTATTTATTCTTTGTCGTGAAGACATTTGATTTGGTTAATATACTATGAACCTAAGACTGTTACATTTGTTGTTACATTTATCATTTTCAGGCTTTCAAGAAAAGGGTGTGTGTTCTTTTGCTGGTTTAATCCAGAGATGAGATCATAGAATGATTACTTTGTATTTGTATTAAGGCTGTGATGGTTAGCCCTAAAAGGATTGTACTGGTAGTGTTCCACAGTGTCAAATTCCAGAGAGAGAGTTTTGAGGTGTCTTTTGATTGTTTGTTGTTGCAGGCTAGCATTTATTGTGCCATAAACTTTCATAAACTGGAGCCCACTTTGTCACATCCCTCTGATAAAGCAGGCTTTGACTCACAGCAAATGTTAGTTTTGTGGGTGTCACAAGACTTTTGAATAGTAGCATAGATCTTCAGCACCTCTTCTCTATGTGCATTTCAAATTAAATAAATGGGTAGATAATCCTGGCATATGATAGCTACTCATTTGATTACCTATGAAGAATTGCCTCAAGCCAACCAAACAGGCTTTACAAAGTTAATTCTTATTTCCTGCAAGAAAAAAACAAAACAAAACAAATATATGTAAGGATTAAAAAAAATTGTGGGCACATAACTTTTGTGGACTTACTTGCAAAGTTTAGATGTTCATACTTTCATAATAACCCAGAGTTTTTGTTGATCAGGTGAAGTTCAAGGATCCTGTATTGTTTGCTGACTGATAGAAAGTACCAGAATTTCTTTTTTTGCATGTACAGCCATGATCATAGTCCTATGCATCATGTATATAAAACATAGGTAGTAGGCATTCTAGGAGAGAGTGAGTCCTGTTGTGGAGTTCCCATGGTTCTATACAATTTGCCATCATAAGATGGTACATAGTGGGGTAGACACTATCACCCCACTCAGCCTTCCTCCAACTTAAGTGGCTCTGTCATAGGAGCAACTAAAGTTGGTAGAAGGCTCCTTTGAGGATGGTTGGATCCAGCCCAACATGATGAAAACAAATGTTTTCCAAGGATAATGTGGAGAGGGAAAACAAGGGCAAGCAGGAAGAGACACAGTTAACAGTAAGCTGGTAGGAGGCAGCACTGTAGGCTTCCTGGTAGCTTAACATTAGACATGAGTTGCGAGTTTCGAATGTCTTCTCCGGCATTTTCTAGCCCTCTGTTTTGTTTAGTTTCTTATATTGTGACACTAATCATCTTACATTAGAAAAGGGGGGATGGTATTTATTTAGGAAATTCATATGCCTATTCTATAGAGTCCTGCTCGAAGTAGCTTGAAAATAAAAACAATACCATAAAATCACACACAAAAAGTTTAGTATAAAACAAGCTATTTAAAACATTTGAGGACTCACAGGTAAGATTACAGATTAAAGTGTATTTAAAAAATAAGGATCCTTCTTATTAAAAAAACAACAGTTAAGCTGTATTTCTGGATAACACCAGCTGGTACTTGCAGACTACTTATTTGTAGTCTTTGAGTTTAATAATTTGTGTTTTTACATTCATATTTGTAATATGTACAAATTGTTTTTTATATAGACTCGGAAACCTCGCAGATTTGATAGTGAACTTCCTGATATCTCATTATCTGATCTGCAGTTTCTACAGTCCTTTTGTCCTTCAGAAGTCCAACCATTACTCAGGTAAAATGAAATGCACTCAGTTTATTCAAATGCCTGTGCATAAGAAAAGGGTCATTTCTCCCTTGGCATGATACCTTTCCAGAACATTTATTAGAACAATTGTAACTTAATTTTTTTTAACTAGTAGGTCAAATTCACCCTTCTCAAAACTTGCATGTAAAGATGAAAGGGGTGTTTAGGATTGAACTGCCGGACAAGATGGAGGAAACACCTCTGAAATAAGTGATTGTTTAATTTGCCTTCAAACTGCTTAGTCCCAATTACAACAAAGTGGCTTCTAATAATTAAAATGATGCTCAGAAGGAAGTGAAAACAAAAAAAATGGCACAGTAAGAGTAAAATATTGCAATTTTCCAAGTCAAGGCTTGCTATTTAGCTTCCATAGAATATTAAATGTTCACTTAAATAAATAAAAAAAACTATAAAGAAAATTTTAAAAGAATGTTCTGGGGCATCAGGACTTTCTGACAGCACCTGTTTCCCACTTTGGTATTTGTACCCTGAGAAAAAACCACTTCTGAAAGTTAGAGGACCCTCCAGAGTAGCATCAGAAGCTGAGCCAGGCTGAAAGAGGAAATGGCAAATCTTTGATGTACATATGAAAGTTCTTTAAGTGTGTGCAAGTGCAAAGAGGTGCTCTTTACATATATTCTAGAATGCTTTCTGTCACTTTATAACATATATGTAATCAGTGTTAAATTATTTTGCATTTTAAGGGTTCCCATACTTTGTGATTTTGAACCTCTCCACCAGCATGTACTTGCTCTACATAACCTGGTCAAAGCAGCACAAAGTTTGGATGAAATGTCACAGACCATTACAGATCTGCTGAATGAACAAAAGGTATCCTTGGGCTATGCATGTGACTGTATGCAAAAGTAAACTACAGCATTGCAGTGGTAATCACAATCACCTGGAAGCTGAATTTAGTGGTAAACTGAAATCAGAGTTATTTTTAGGATATGTATCTAGAATTGAGGATGTGTTGTTGTTTCTAATCATTTCACAGTAGAAATATTTGTCATTTTCAGACCTGGACAATAAAAGCAAAGCCAAGAACTAGTAATTATAAAAGGCAGAGACAAATCATATATAGAATATTTAATACCAGATAGCACAACACTATGGAATAGTAAAATAAATTACACAAGGGAACAGTTACCTAAGTGATTAACAAAGATCAGGTACATGATCCACAACAAATGTAAACATACATAAAATGGCAAGTGGTACAAATAAATGACAAATGGTACACTTGAGTATATACGAACTGTAAACATAGCACAATATACAAATTGTACAAGAGAGAACAGTGAGGAGATCCCTGGTCTTCATATTATCTAAACATATTCTTCAGATTATGTGAAAAATATGTAGACAATATTCATATATTCCTGAATAATAACCTCTTGGTAATTCGTTAAGGATAAAACAGTAACAACAAAAATCATAGTAATGTTGAATAGAAAGGACTATATCAAGGGTATCAAACTCATTTGTTATGAGGGCTGAATCTGACATAAATGGGACTGTATCGGACCAGGCCATGTGTGTCATTAAATGTACTATGAGGTAGCAAAGATATTAACTTTATAAAGGACACTGAGAAACACAATTAAAGATTTTTTAAACTTAAAATATAAACATGCTTAAAACAATAACACTCTTGCCATATTTTGTTTATTTGATAGTCTTTGATACCTGATACCTGCCAAACTTCCCCCCTTGTTTGAATTGAGCTTCAGTTTGTTAGCCCTCATCCATCCCATTACCTTCTCCAGGTCTTCCACATGCCTACTTGACTTAGCTGTTAAGGAGAAATAGAGCTGGGTGTCATCTATGTATTGGTGACACCCCATTCCAGATGCCTGGATGACCTCCTGGTGGTTTCATGTAGATGTTAAATAGCATGAGGGAACTCAACAGGACCCGATAGCTAAATACCATGGGGCCAAGCAGCACAACCTTCTGGAGTCAGTTGGTCAAGTGAGAGCAGAACCACAGAAGCATGATGTCCCCTACACCCAGCCCACCTCTCCAGAAAAATACTTTGACCGGTGGTATCACAAGCTGCTGAGAGGTCCAGACAAATCAACAGGGATACCCTCACACTGTCATTCTCCCAGCAAAGGTCATCCGTCAGGGTGACCTAGGCCCTTCACAACCCAGAAAAGCTCTGTTGGATGCCATTGTGCAGATGCAATGATGGCAGAAACATGAGCTCTCACCTGTTTGGTTACATTCACTTAGAGTTTTTCCTCCCTTGCGATCTAACCACCTGCCCAACTATTTCACCATCTGAAGCTCATCATTAAACCAAGGGGCGTTCTGGAATCCATGGAAGGAGATATGGCACTCAGGGACAATCATGACCACAAGTCGGGTCATCCCCCTATTCCACTGGTCAACCACAGCTGCATTTTTAATACTGATACCTGCATGCATATCCCTACTGCTTAATCACAAAAGTGAGTGAAATTATTATAATGTTACAGATGCAAAGCCATATTAGTGCAGCGAACCCCAAGGAGTCTTGTGGCACATCAGAGGCTAACAAATTGATTGAACTGTAAGCTTTTGTGGCCTAGAGCCCACACAATCAGATGAGTGAAGTGATTTTTTTAAGCTACTACAATACTACTTTTTGTTATAATTAATATAACTAATCCAAATTGAAGAGATGCCAGTAGTAATCATTGGAAAGTGTTGTCTCTATTCTGGTACTTGCTAGTTTGGCATAGAGTTCAGACAGGAAGGGAGGGGGGTTACAGAGATTAATTAGATACCTAAGTGACAGGGATATTTCCCAGACACCAGATATACTGAGATCTTGCCAGTAACAGGACAAATGCTCCATAGTACTGGTTAAATTTACAAATCTAACCAATTTATTAAGCACAGTAACACATTATTTTAGCAGTAGCATAAAATTGCATATCAACGTGTTATTACTTCTCCCACAAATATCACTAGTGTCAGCTGAGAACTACAGGGTGGCCAGCCATTCACTTCATTTTCAAAGAACTCATAGAAGCAAGTTCCACAAAACGGCTCCTGATCCCCACCCCCCTGGAGTGCTCTGGACTTTCATTGGCTGGATGGTCCAAATTTAAAAGGAAAATGTTCTTACTGCATTCAGTGAGCTCAGTTCAGGTGCCCCGCCTTCTTGAAGTAGGCTCTTTTTCACATGAACCACCAACATTTGCTTCAGACAGGTAATCACAAATGGATAGCTAGGGGATAAGCAAATGTTTCGATCTTAGGTAGCTCTGATGTGACTTATTAGCACATCTTGTTCCTATCTTTTGTATAAATACATAAGGATCTCTTTGCAGAAGAACTCACACTCCAGTGTAATTTATTTGCAAAATTTATGCCCCGCCTTTCTGCCCCCTCAAGGACTACCAAGCTTTTCCTCCCTTGCGATCTAACCACCTGCCCAACTATTTCACCATCTGAAGCTCATCATTAAACCAAGGGGCATTCTGGAATCCATGGAAGGAGATATGGCACTCAGGGACAATCATGACCAAATAATTAAATCACATTTTAAAACATCCCCCCCCCACAAAAAAACACACACTGTTAGAACAAAGCTGAGTTGAAATGCATACAAAGACATAAAAACAATAAAACATTGGGCAGGAAGGAAGGATCACTGAGGGAATGCCAAATGAAACAAGGAAGTCTTTACCTGCTAGCAGAAGTGGACAGACAAATCTCCCTGGGGACAGAGTTCCAGAGTTTTGCTGCCATGACTGAGAAGGTAGTCCCTGGGCTGCCACCTGCCTAATCTCAGAAGGTGAGGGCACCCAAAGCAGAGCCTATGAAGATGACTGTAGTGGTCAGGTGGGTTCATAAGGGATTAAGCAGTCCTTCCATTATATTGGTCCTAAATCATATAGGGCTTTGAAGCATCTTGAATTGTGTGTGGAAACAAATTGGGAGCCAGAGTAGATGGGCCAGTTCTTGAGTGATATGGTCCCTATGACCCACTCCAATCAACATCCTGGCTGCAGCATTCTTTACCAATTGAAGTTTCCAAACACTTTTCAAGGGCAGGCTACATAGAGCACATTGCAGGAATCTAATCTAGATGGGGTAAACTGATATTTATCTGAGTAAGAAATATTCAGAACTAGCTTTGGATGTGGCATGGTAAATGTCCCTTGTCAGCCCAGGCAGGCTTATTTAGGCATATAGTAGATGCAGTAAAGCTATTTCATATTGGTATTTCCATACCAGAAAGGTAACTATTAATGCTAATACATTTAAAAACTTGATTGGCGACCTCAGCAGGGTATAATGACACTGAGCCCACCATTTTCTTCAGAGGAACTGATCTCTGCTACCTAAAGAACAGTTGTAATTTTGAGTGATCTCCAGCCCTCACCTGGAGATTGGCAACGATGGTTCTCCAGAAGGGAATAGTTGGTTTGGAGGGTGGAGGCTATGGCTTTGTACCTGTCCGAGGTCCCACCCCTCCTGAAACCTCACCCTCTCCAGGCTCCATCCCTCACCTCTCCAGGAATTTCCCACCTGGAGTTGGCACCCCTATCTCCTTCCCAGCCAATCATCAACCTCCCTTTATTTCCCCCTCACTCCAGCTTTCCACCCCCCACACACCTGCAGCCTCTCCTGTGCTCTGAAGCCCTGACTGCTACGTCACATTGGCTGTCATACGGGGGCCACCTCAGCAGCATATAAGGATACAGAGCCCACCATTTTCTCCAAGGGAACTGATCTCTGCCATCTGGAAAGCAGTTGTAATTCTGAGTTATCTCCAGCCCTCACCTGGAGATTGGACACATTTTACCTCAGAACAGCAAAACTGTTTAGAATTTTAGAGGCAAAAGCCAATCAAGTTGCATATGCAAACAACCTCTATGTTCCGAGGCAGAGGCCAATGAGGCTGCATATGCAAATAACCTCTGTGTTCTGACTGACTTTTTTGGGGGGGAGGATTAGCAAAATGTTTAGAATGTTGGAGGCAGGACTCAGGCAAAGCAGCCAGTGGATAGGGAGACCCTCTGAATGACAGATCAGAGAGTGAACTGATTTTGGAGCTTGTGGCATGTTCTAAAGAAGTGCCACCACCATTCGGCTTTTATTTATAAGGGAGATAAGATGTAATCAATACAGAATTCTCGTGGGCTTTATAAAGTATGTAGTATATAGTGCATGCATGCACACATGCACTTATTCCACTCTTTTTTGTGTGTCTGTACAAGGTGTTGGCGGGATTTGAAGAGATTAAGATTGTTGAGAAGCATAACTTTTAATAATTATGCATAATAGATGAGTTAGTTTGCATAGAGTATTTCTGCAGATAGAAAGGATTTCTGTCTGCAAAGTGCATTTCCTTGCCCCCTGAAAGTCTGCTCCTGGGGAACCCCCAGAAACAACATGAGGTAGGAGCCAGAGGTCTGCTACAGAAGGGGGGGGGATAAACAACCCTCCCTTTCTGTCCCTGGAAATCATCTGTGGGATCCAACCCATTGCCTTTATATTCATAAACTATTATAATTTATTTTTCATATGATATGCAGATCAGCACAAATTTGTTAATTTCTCTATCAAGATCGTAACTTCAAGTTGTGTTAGAGATCATAGCAACTAGGAATAGACCTTTAATTTAAGCTTACTTCATTCCTGGTCTTCTCTGTCCATTGTGTCTTATTAATTATTTGCTAAATACATCCTTGCTAAAATAAATCTTTGCTAAATATGTGTTCATGTTGCCTTCTGTCAGCAGCTTCTTTCCTACACAACATTGTTGAAGTCTCTATTAGCTCTTCCATGGATTATTTCATGGAAATACTAGATGAGCTGAATCTTTGAATCTGACCATTAGATATTTTTTTTCCAAATCATGGATCCCCTTTGTCATAATATTTCACAGCATGAACACAAGATAGATATTGGATATGTTGGAATTTTGACCTAAGAGATGCCTTTGGGTTTTTCCTCCCTAAGCATCTGTTGCGAATCCACATCCTTGTCACCTCATCAGGGGGCCTTTGACTATTTTTTTACAGCTTCTTCTCAAGGAAACAACATATGGAGAGACTTAACTCCAGTGGAAAACCTGTTTTTTAAAAATACTTTGTTGTAGTATTTTTATTCATTACAGTCTTGTAGAGCTTCATATTTTTGCTTCTTAAAAGAGATTTTTCTTGGACAACTAAAATAGGTAAACTGGTAAACAATTCTGAGTTCTTCTGAAACCATATTTGTATTTACAAGGTTATGAGTATTTTTTATAAACTATGTATAGCTGTATACTGGTTTGTAGTTCAGCATCCAAGGTCGATGCGGCAAGTATTAAAATTGGGTTTCTGGCTTGTAGCTATAGGGCTGTTTCACATGTTACAAAGTCTACATGGAGCACAAATAGACTGTCAACAGCTGAAGTTCCATTCTGGGAACAGTTCTCATTCACATGGGGGCCTGATTCAGCTTGGAATCACAGTACACAGGAAAAGAGGTATTAAGCCTTCTCTACCTGCACGGTTTCTTTGACCTTGAAACAGCTCTGGAAGCTGTAATTTGCTCTGTAGCCCACAAAACATAAAATTTCCCCAGTGGGGTGAATAGCCATTCCCTGGTGCTGTTTCAGACAGAGGGAATGGTATGAAGTGGGAGACCTAAGCCCCCTCTCCCCACAGGCTGTGGTCCTGATCAATGTTCCCTCTAAGCTGTGGAGTCTTGTGAGCAAAAATCCTACTTTGTGAGCAAACTGGCATTAAAGTTGTAAGTGAGCGATTTGGCTGCTGCATAAATTAGTTTGCTCGGGAGCCATCCTTCCTGAGCTAAGACAAAAATCTGTGAGCCAGAGGTTAAAAAACTGTGAGCTAGCTCACACTAACTCACCTTAGAGGGAACACTGGTCCTGATCCAAGTTGGGTGCCTCCATGCCTTGGGCTATGTTCTTAGCATGGAGCTTTAGGTACACATCTTATCCAAAGCCCTTGAGGCAGCCACGGGCCAACCATGTGAACTTCGTAATAAGTGAGTCAGCCATTAGAAAAAATTGTAGTTCTAATGAAATAATAGAAGGAAAGATATGCAAGTGGAAACCTTTCCTAGCCACTGTTTAGAGGACTAACGCATAAGGGTTAGCTGGCATGTACTGGGGTCCCGCTCCCGCCTTCTTGAGGCAGTGCTCTTTGCAGTACTTGGGAGTATGCTTATTTTTGTAAATTCGGAGGGGAAGTCTTGAAGAACTCCTACTGCTGGCATAGAGCTCATTGTGTAACTTTTTGCACTGTTGGTAACAGATTATGAAAAGCTGGTTTGTTAACCCTGCATTTTTATGTATATTTTAGGCTTCCAACAGTCAAGCTTCCCCACAATCTGTTATTACCCCAAGGATGGAAAGTACAACAGGAACAATTGCTACCTCTCCTAGAACTCCTCCATCGCTTAGCCTTCAGGGTCCTCTTTGCCCTCCTGAGTGCCCCCCCGGTCCAATAGAAGAATTGTCTCCAGACAGTATTGATGCTCATACGTTTGACTTTGAAACAATTGCCCATCCAAGTATAGAGCATGGTCTGAAACAAGGGTCATTAGACTTGGACTCACTGGCAGAAAGTCCAGAATCTGACTTTATGTCAGCAGTGAATGAGTTTATAATAGAAGAAAATCCAGCATCTCCAAATGTGATAAGTGATCCACAAAGTCCAGAAATGATGGTGGAGTCCCTGTATTCCTCAGTTATCAATGCAATAGATAGTAGGCGGATGCAAGACACAAATATTTGTGCAAAACGAGCAGCCCTAGAAAATTCTGCTATAAATGTTTACATGGCGAAATGTAGAGTTGCTGCCCAGGAATCTCAGTTAAATCTAAGAAACTTCAAAGAAGACCTTTGTCACTTTAGAACATTTGTAGAAAAAGAACAGTGCGACTTTTCTAGTTCTTTAAAATGTACTTCAATAGAAATACGAAACATTATAGAAAAAGTAAAACTGTCTCTTGAAAAGACACTAAAAGAAAAGCATCAAAAAGAACTGCAGTCTGTAAAAATGGAATATGAAAGCAGAATGAATATTTTAGTTGAAGATGGTGAGGAGAACAAAAAAAAGATTACAAAATTAAAGTTAGACTTGAAAAGTCTTGAAGATGTTTTGCATGATAAAGATGATGAGTTTGCAATAGTAAAGAATGAAAAGGAAGCTGTCGTATGTTTACAGAATGAAAAAGATGAGAAGCTGCTCGAATTGGAATGCCAAATGAAGAATCAATGTTGTGAAATTAAAGAATTAAGGGAATCTCGTGAAAGTGCATTAGAAAATCTGAAAAAACTTCATATAGAAACTGGTGAAAAAATGCAGCTTTTGAGGGCAGAACTTCAGAGTTTGGAGCAAGATCATTTGAAGGAACTAGAAGCCAGTCTTCAGGTCAGACGTACACAAGAATTTGAAGTGCTAATGGCTGAACACAGTGATTGTTTAGAGAAGTTAATAAAGGAAAACCAATGCCGACTTGAACAGATGCAGGAATCTCATGCTGTAGACATCCAAGAAAAAGAAAAACAGATTGAGGAACTAAAGCTCAAGGTTTCTGAACTGTCTGACTTGAGATGCAAATTGGAAGTTGAACTTGCTTTGAAAGAAGCAGAAACAGATGAAATGAAACTACTCTTAGAAGAAAGCAAAACTCAGCAGCAGGATAACTTACAATCTGTTATTGACAAGGAAACAGACATTTTAAGAAAAGAGATTGATAAATTGAACCATTTAATAAAAATTAATGATGAGGAATATCAGATAGGATTAGCAGAGCTAAGAACTTTAATGACTACTGAGAAAGATCAGTGCATTTCAGAATTAATTGGCAGGCACGAAGAAGAAACACATTTGCTTAAAACTGAGTTGAACAAAGTAACTTCTTTGCATCAGAAAGCTTTTGAAGCTGAAAAGAGGTTGGAAGAACAAATAACAGAATTGCAAGGTAAGCTAGAATTGGCAGTGACTGCCCTGGAGAAGCAAAAAGAGGAGAATTTGGCCCTATGTGAACAGCAAAAAAAATATGAAGCCACTATCAATAAGTTTGAAGAAGAGAAACAGCTGTTGGTTACTAACCATGAGGAAGACAGGAAGCTGCTTGTTGAGAAGCTCAGTTGTGAAAAAGAAGATGCAGTACGAATTGCCCTGAAAGAATTTGAATTACATCGGGAAGCTGTTGAAAAAGAACTGTTGGAAAAAATTCAGACACTTGAGATGCAGGTTAATCAGAGGTACTGTATGAATTAATTTATCCTCATATGATTGAAATAAAATAAACCAGCAATGTTGAATATATATGTTTCCAGTCAGTGGAGTGAGCACCATCTTAAGCTATGGGTGGGGTTTCTCCATTGCCACAGTCCTTATTCATGCCATCAGCCAGCCACCTTCTTTCTCTTCAAATAGCTTCATCCTGTCTCAGTCCGTAATCCCATCCTCACATGGTTTCTTTTGTGTATATGCAGAGTATTCCTTCTTTGCTCCTTAACTTTGGCCGTCAAGCTGGTAAGGACATGTTGTGATTGCCAAAAGCGTTGGACCGTTTTGTTTGCTTCTTGGGAGTCTGAGGCGCTTGAATTGATTTAATTGAAGTGGGTTCATCTTCATGTTGGGGTTGGAGTACCTCTGTCTTCTAATGGAAGGGTTGCAATTTTTTTTTTTAAGTGTCCTCATAAGAAAAATTGTGCCAACATGAAACATATGCCAGAAATCTGAAAGCTTTATCGTCCATTCTGCTGCAGTCATTGGTGCAGGGGAATTTTGATACAAACTGTACCCTCCCCATATGGCAACTTTACTTTTCAATTGAATCCTATTTGAGTCAGTCATAGGGAAGTTAAAGAAAGAGGAATGCAGTGGCAATAGTAACGAGATGAAGATCACACCTTGATCTGTGTAACTACTTATGTACTTGTATTGAAGCTGCTGGCTCCCGGCCATGTGGTTTTGTTGTTTTTATGGATACTTTTAAAATGATTTGGCTTCAAAAATATTTCTGTGGCTTTGTTCCTAGGCTTTGCTTCATTTTTTCATTAATCAACAAATGCACATCCCTAGGAATAAAAAGCATTCGACTGTTTTAAATAAATAAAAAATTATAATGAAAATGAATAGGGAAGATAACAATAATCTGTATTAATTAATACTTATTAATCTGGCATCTGGCTGTTTGATTTAGAGACTGTAGCTTGTATTCAAATACAAAAGGATTAGAAAAAGAATTGATAGAGAATGAAACTGTCAGTACATTTCCAGTGAGAACAAAATAATAATGCTGGATCGGAAAGAGCGTTATTGATTGTATAGGTATCAGCCTCCAGCCAGCTTCTCTTTGCCTGAGCTAGTTCCATTCTCGTTAAGACCGAAGACTTCCATGTTTGTTCTAGTGCTTTTCAAATTGCACAGCTGCTGTGTGAGTGGTGTACATATGAGAATGTGATTGCTTTCTAGTGTAGAAGAGTGTGTTTCTCTGTAGTTAATGCACGGTTTCCCCTATTCCTTTTCATTTTCATATTAGTTGTACTGCTTCTGTTAATTCTGCACACAGGCTGTAGTGTATTGGTGTTAATGTCTTGTGTTAGTGATTATTTGCAGTACTTACGCAGTTTATATATGTTACCTGTGCAGAGTGTGCACACATTATAAATCATTACTCAGTACCTGTGAGTATCGTTCACTACATCACACACACATTTAAACTAATTTCCACCAAGCACTATTATTCTAGTGTTTCTTTTCTACCAAATGCTTGCACTCACTGGGTTGGAGCCAATGAGTTTTCCACTGGTGAAGAAGGAAGGAAAGAGTCTCTCTCCCCCTTTGATCACCCAACAGACTAAGCAGGAAGGCATGCTTGATGGGGGCTATAGTATGGGAGTATGGTTCAGTGAAAAAGTGGCTGGATCCAGTCCAGTATCAAAACAGTGTATGCCTCTGCACCCACTCTGCCATGCTGTCTGCTTTTCTTAGGGCTCTGAAATCCCAACTCTATCTGGTTGTCTGCCTTGGGGTGTCAAATGCAAGTTTCAGTGCTTGCAGTGCTATGCTCTTGCTCTTCCGAGGGTGCCACACAATGCTGCCCCCTGTCCCCTCTGTAAGTTTGTCTCTTTGCTGTGACTACTGCAAACCTCTACACCTGCTGTGAAAATATCCCTGTCTTTCTTGAGCTGCCAAATATCTCCCTGTTCGTGCTTTTTAATACTGCTGTCTTCTAGGTGTCAGACATCTGCCACTCACTGCTCCTCAAGATAGAAATGGCCTATGAAACCAGAACCACTTTTTCTGTGTGCCTGGGGTACAATCCCTTAAAATATCACCCAGAGTGGAGGGAAAACAAATGTGCTACTCATGAAAAGCACTGGGAAATGAAAACAAATAATGCAACAGTGAACAGATTTTTTTAAAAAACAAAAACAACACTTTGATATCTACAATATTACATCTGACAAAGTGGGCTGTAGCCCATGGAGGTTGTACTACAATAAATCTGTTAGCCCTCAGAGTGTTGTAAGACTTCATCTGAGACACATATTTAACTTTCCATAATTTAGCCTCCTAGAATTTTTTTATGTGGTTTAATTTAAAATGTTGGCTTGGATCTGAGCAAGTGTAAATGAAGCAACATTCATGGAATGGATATTTTATTATTTTTTTCCTTGTGCACATTCCTGCATCTCACCCCCTAACAGCTGCTCCTAGGGACACTCAAGAACTCTGTGTGTGTCTGTGTGTACGAGGGGGAGAGAGAGAGGGAGAGGACAATTTGTCTGATTTCCCCCTTCTCACTGCAGCCCCTGTGTGTCACCTGATGCTGTGCCTGAACATCCTCTGACACTGAGTGGCAGCCTTGGGAAAGGTACTGTTTAAAAAAAAAAAGAGTCCTAGAAATCTAAGCAAACACTTCCAAATCACAGCAATTGCATCTGTTCACATATGCACACTTAAAACAAAAGAGTAAAGGTACAGAACATTAAATAAAATATCCAGATAAAGGAATTGTAATTATTTAATTAATGGCATGTGATAAGGCCACATGCAATATTAAGTTCCTTCATCTCAGTGCTGTTGCAGGTGTTTATCAGTATTAAATCTTGGACCACAAAACCTAATAGTGAAATCCTGTGCAAAGTTAATTGCAGTGGAATTTAAGTGGGTTCTTCAGACTGGAGTAATTCAGCATGAGATTCCACTGTCCAGAGTATTACATACTGTAAATAAAATGAACAATTCTCCAAACATGGTCGAGAAAGCAGATATGTTTTAGTTGTAGTGCTCCATGAACAAGTGCACATATTCTTCTTTACTTAAGGAGTTGTAAAATTTTGTTATTTCTTAATTTTGAAACCTTTACAACAAAGATATTCTTTGAAATATAAACAGGTGTGCATAAATTGGATTAACTTTTCCCATCTTTGATTATGTTTTCATGTATTTATTACCTTTCAACTTTAGTAAACTACAGCTTGAATCATGTGCCAGTGAACTAGATAGTGATTACTAGTTATACCTTTTGCCTATAAAAATTGCTCAGTAAGCAGCTGCTGTTGGAAACCTTCAAGGTAAAACTCTTATTAGGAAAATGACTGTCTGCCATAAACAGCAAAAATTAGAACAAAAACCCCCCAATACTTGCAAAATGTTTTAAATATTTAGCATGCATTTAGTTGTACAGTTTGGAGCAGGCTTGAAGTTAAATTTATTCTTAACAGTACTTTTTACTGAGCAAGTTAGTTCTTGTTTTCTTTGAAATAACTTAATGGGTTCTCCTTGTTCAGATGAGGTGGTTTATAGAAATAGCTATTCTTACTTACAGTTATTTAAATTAAAATACTGTAGCAACAGCCTAATGGTTCTTTATACTGTCTCAAACTAGAAGTGTCATGAAATTGTTTAGTAAATTCTCCTGAGTTCATAACAGTGTGACTGAACAGAATCAGTCATGTTAGTGAATGCATATGACTTTGGCATTCATTTATATCCATGATTTTAATAGGCTTCTGGGATATTTCTGTTCTTGCCAGGTGATTGTGCATCACCCATTTCTAGAGAGAAGGTATAGGCCATCAAAGCTCGGTTTCATCCACAACTACCCCAGGATGTATACAGAGACATCACATCGAGCAAGAGTTCTGTGCACACCTCTAGTATCACTTTGAGTCCATCTTCTTTTGTGCATGGACCACGTGGGTTGGAGAGGGCTGAATAGGGTAAGGGAAAACTGGGATAAAGATTGAACATGCTGATCTCCCATTTCTTGTAATGGTGGCGTGATGTTTATACCAAGGGGAAAGGGGAACAACCATTCTGTCTATAGGCACTGTCTGTAGTACACCTGGACTGAACCCATATACAACAATAAGTTCCTTTACTGATGATTATTTAGTTAGCAGTTGAGCCAAGACTTCAGTACAAATCCAGGGTCTCCTGAGCCAGGAGGAGTTCAATACAGTCTGTTTAGAGAGTGGGGACACAAGATGGCAATGTGAAAGGTCCTGCTCTCCAGTTATATGGCCAAGTCCTTGCTGTTAGACCAAGAAGCCAAACAGAAGAAGCTTTTTGAAGTCTTTAGACCTTTATATATGTGTGTGTTTTAAGTGCTGTCAACTTACTTCCACCTTAACAGCAACCCTATGAATTAATGACCTCTGAAACTCCCTACTATTAATCATCTCTGAAACACACCTACTCAGGTTCCTTGATTGAGTCAACCTATTTCATGTTGGGTCTTCCTCTTTTCCTGCTGCCTTCAATTTTTCCTAACATTATTGACTCTTGTCTTCTCATAATGTGACCCAAGTATAAAGGCCTCAGTTTAGTCATTTTAGCTTCTAGGGAAAGTACAGGCTTGATTTTATCCGGAACTCACTTATTTGTCTTTTTGGCGATCCATTGTGTCTGTAAAATGCTCCTCCAACACCACAATTTTAAATGAATCAACCTGTCAGCTTTCTTCATTGTCCAACTTTCACACCCATATATAGCAATAGGAAATACTATAGTACGAGTTATCTCAGTCACCAGTGGTGCATCCCTACACTTAAGAATCTTTTTAGCTCCTTTTTGGCTGCCCTTCCAAGTCTCAGTCTCCTTTGGATTTCTTGGTTGCAGTCTCCCATTTGGTTGATGAAGGAGCCAAGGAATAAAAAAAAAATCTTTGACAGTTTGTTTCTTCATCGTCAACCTTTAAGATGTATAGTTCCTCAACAGTCATTACTTTTGTTTTCTTGTTCAGCTGTCATCCTGCTGTGGCAAATTCTGCTTTAACCTTCATCAGTAGTCATTTCAAGTCTTCACTTTCTCCACCAATAATGTGGTATATCTGCATATCTCAAATTGTAATGTTCCTTCCACCAGTTTTCACTCCACCTTCATCTAAATCTAATCCTGCTTACCTTATGATCTGCATACAAATTGAACAGATAGGGAGATAAAATGCATCGTTGTCTGACAGCTCTGTCAATTGGAAACCATTCTGTTTCTCCATATGCTGTCCTAACAGAAGCCTCTTGTCCAGAGTATAGGTTGCATATCAAAACAATAGGCTGCATATCAAAAACAATCAGATGTTGTAGCACCCCTATTTCTTTAAAAACCAAGCATAGCTTTTCATGGCACAAGCTGATTTTCTTCCAAAATTCTTTTGTATGCTCCAGTAACCAATGCAAGTTTGCAATATGATTTTAGATTTTAGTGCCTCTTCCTTTTCTGAATCCAGTCTGAACATTTGGCATTTTGATTCCATATATTTATTGCAAGAGTTTGACCATCACTTTACTTGCTTGAGTGTGATGGTCTGATAGTTGCTGCAGTCTTTGACGTCTACTTATTTTG
The DNA here is from genome assembly GCF_001447785.1 of Gekko japonicus. NCBI lineage: Eukaryota > Metazoa > Chordata > Lepidosauria > Squamata > Gekkonidae > Gekko > Gekko japonicus. Next base: position 79,747 of record NW_015159776.1, read on the forward strand.
GAATTGGAATGTAGATTGAGCTTTTCCAGCCATTGTTTTGTTTTCCATATTTGTTGGCATATTCTTGTTAAGATTTTGATTGACTTTCTTTCTGTCGCTTGAAATAGCTCTGTTGATATCCCATCTGCTCCTTGTGACTTGTTTCTCCCAATTGCTCTCAGTGCACCTTTCATTTCACTTTCTAAAATTGCAGGTTCTTCTTTAAAAGTTGCTTCTTTGAAGGAATCTGTCATCCTTTCATCTCTTATGCATAGTTCTTCAGTGTATTGTTCCCATCTTTTCTTTATTTTGTACTGTTCAATTAGTGTGTTTTCATGTTGATCTTTCAGCATGCCTAACATTTCCCCTTGATTTTTTTAATCTTATGGAACAGATATCTTGTTCTTCCTGTTTTGTTGTTCTATTTCTTTACTCTGGTTATTTTGATAGTTCTCTTTGTCTCCATGTGAGTCACTTGAACACTGCATTTAGATTTCTGTTTCTGTCACCTTTTACTTTTGATCCCCATCTGTCTTTACCAATTTTAAGAGTTTCATCAGTTATCCATCAAACCTTTTCATTTTTGGGGGGAGGGGCTACAGGAATGGCCTTTGCTCATTCTTTCTTAGTAATATTTAGTCATTCAAACCTGTTCTTTACATGGTCTTTAAACACTTCAGGAATGTTGTTTAGATTGTATTTTGGCACTATGAATGTTTTGGTGTCTTTCTTCAGCTTTATTCTAATTTTTGATATTGACAATTCATAATCTGTACCACAGTCAGCTCATGGTCTTGTTTTAGCAGCAAGAATGTCCTTTCTTTGCAAGGTTAACATACACCTGCAGCACTCCTTAGAGTACAGGTCTGACATATATTAATCACACCAAGTGCTGTTCTAGAGTTTATCTGTCTGATGAGAGAAGATGACTTCTATAATGTGTTGGATACTTCAATTATGAACATTTCAGATCAGCATCTAAGAAAAACGTATATGGCATTACTAATGCCCCCTCTCAGGAAGCGTCCACAAGCCTGGGAACTTTAATCCAGAGATGCCAGTAAGAAAACTTATTAAGCAGTACCCTTATCCATGGGATTTTTCCCATGGGGTTTTTCTTAGCTCTGGATTAGGTACAAGCAGGATACATGATGCAGGAAGCTCCAAGAACAGTATGCTAGAAGGTCAAACAGAATATTCTTCATTAGCTATGAATGGAGCTAAGGAATCTATTCAAGGTGGAGCGAAATGACAAGGAAAAGACAGAGAAGTCAAAAACTAAGGACAAATGCAGCAAGAGAAGAAGAAACCAGATAGGCAATTCTTCCTGTTGCTCAGGTGAAAACCTCTAATGCAGTGTGTTTGTAGTATAGTGGTACAGCTGAAGAGGCATATACCACTCTGTGACATTAATGATCAGTACGTACTGACAGAACTAAGTTTACAAGTACTGTGGTTATACACAGTTTACTTTTTGTTAATGTTGACATGGAAGAAAGCTGATGTGCAACAGCCTTTTTGTGTACGGATGAACATTTATCTACTTTTTCTTGTAGTACTAATGGAGTATTTTTATTTCACGTGGTTGCATAAGGTAGGATTCTCTTGCTTAAAATGCTTGGTTTAAAAACAAAATAGTACATTTTCAACTGGTGGGATCAAGGCAGTTTGTACGACATGGCCAAATCAACATGTGATATGTGCAGTCATGCCAAGTTCTCTTTCCTTTGAATTCCATGAAATTGCTTGAGAATAATCTGTAATGTGCAAGATTGAACTGCTCTTGAACAGCAAGATTTTTAATAAGATTTCCAAAGGAAATGTGATTAGTTGTAACAGAAGATACAATCAATGAGCTGTGAAATACCTTTGATGCTATCTTTTGAGAGGATAATTTTACTGAGGAAGAACAAGTTGAAATTATTTGCTTCATTGCTCTTTTTGTATACATTGGTTTAACTCTCATCACATATGAAAATAAGTAGTGAACCATCCAAAGATTTCAGAGAAGAAAAATATAAAACACATTCTTTTGGTGACAGGCTTCTTTCTTGAGATTAAACTAGTCTCACAGAATAGAAATAGACCTTATAGCCAGTGTTCCCTCTAAGCTGGGTTAGTGTGAGCTAGCTCACAGTTTTTTAGCCTCCGGCTCACACATTTTTGTCTTAGCTCAGGAAGGATGGGTCCAGAGCAAACTAATTTATGCAGTAGCCAAATCACTCACTCACAACGTTAATGCCAGTAGCCCACAAAGTAGAATTTTTGTTCACAAAACTCCACAGCTTAGAGGGAGCATTGCTTATAACTCCTACATAACTTATTAAAACCATCCTGCAGTGGCATGGCTGCAGTTTGTTCTGTAGTAAGGGAGTCTTGTGGATCAAATACAATTAGGAGTGTGCATTCATCATAAACCAAGCCACAAAAATATCCGGAAAAACCTTACTGGTGTTTTTTGGATATTATTTAAGCCGAATACAGATTCAGAAAATCTGATCGACTACTAGTATAGCTGAGCCTGAATAAAAGACTCTTTTGGCTTTTTTTTGGGGGGGGGGATATTCATCTATTCTGAGTATGGCGGGAACTGAGAACTCCATCCCACCTTGGCTGGGGCTGGCTCCTCTTCCAGCTCAACCACAGATCCTGGGGCCAGCTTCTCTTGCAGTGCGGTTTAAACCATGCTGCAGGAGAAGCCCTCCTGGCCGGGTCTGCATGTGACAGAGAGAGAGACCTCCCCACCACATGCAGATTGTGGGACCAGCTTCTGCTGTAGTGAGGTTTAAACCGAGTTGCAAGAGGAGCTAGCCCCAGCCCAGGTGGTATGGAGCTCTCAACTCCCACTGCCCCAGCTGATGCAGAGCTGAGCCAGCCCGGGATCAGCAGGTACAGTGGGAGCTGAAAGCTCCCCATTGCACGCAGATCCTGGTGCGAGCTTCTCCTGTGAGTTTAAACCGCACCACAGGAGAAGATATCCCCGCCGCACACAGATCCTGAGACCAGTTTAACTGTGCTGTAGGAGAAGCCCTCCCAACTTGGCTCTCTGTGTGGTGTGGAGAGCTCCCCACTGCATGCAGATCCTGGGGCCAGCTTCTCCTGCAGTGCCATTTAAACTGTGCTGCAGGAGAAGCCAAGCCAGCCCCAGGGTTGGTCTGGGTTGTTCTTTTTTAAATTGGCACTTTTCTTCTTGAGTCTATTGGACCAGGAAAAAATTGGGATTTCCAAAAAATCCTGGATTGAAATACCAAATCGGTATTGGGATCGTTCGGAAATGCCGAAATTTTTTGAGGTCCTGTAGACCCAAACTAGAAAATGTCAATTTTTTGCACATCCCTAAATACAACCCATAGATTATATGCTGGCTAACCATGAAATATGCATAGAACAGCCTAAGCACTTGAGCTGTTCTCGTTTAGCAGCAATAGTAAATTACATAGCAGTGAATGTAATTCTTATAGCCCACATTTATTTGTTCAGATTTATAAATTTCTTTCTCCAAATGCCTGACTCGTTTTCCACTCACACAATCAAGTCACTGAAGATGCTTCTCAAACTGGTAGGACTAACGAATGGAAAGGCCAAAGAGTATGTCAATTATTCCAAGTCGTTTAAAGTAATCCTAATTTGAAGTCATTTGCCTTAAGATACCTAGATGACAAACATTTGACACACATTTTGGTAAACTTTTAGCATTTTAAATCTTTTGACATTGATCTGCATTGATTGGGTCTTATAAATGTGCAGAGTTCTACTTAGAGCTATTTTCTTTGAGTAGGAAAACTGTCAGTAGCAAATGCTACAGAATTGTCATTCACATGAAGAGGATTTCCTTTTGACTTTTCGCTTGCCCGTTAATATAATAGCTTCATGATTTCTTACAACACTGTTTCTGTTTCTCGTTGCCACTAGTTTGACGCCATATTAATTTAATAAAAGATTGCTAGGAGGTGAGGTGATAGCACTTACTGGCAACATCTCCTCTGTATAATTTCCTTTGCTAGCTGAGTAGATAGAAACTGTCATCAGAACCATCTGGGACCAATGCAGAGTGTAAGTTAGAAAGTGTCAGCTGAAAAACATAGTCAGCAGAATTTGATGAATGGCCCTGAGCAGGTCACTGTGTTTTCAGTCTGTACAGTGAGAATAATGGTGATCATAAGGACTATAAAGCGTTTTATTAAAGTATTGTGAACGAATGAATTGCCCATTATGACGACAGGCAATAAAGAGCATGTGTATCGTGGGGAGGGGGGTCAAGATCAAGTGGGATTTGAGACACATACCCCTGATTATGAGGAAATGGCTGGCAAGAGTAGCATTTGTACAACAGATTTTATTCCTGCCGTGTGATGGAATATTGGAAACTGTTTACTGTGTAGATAAGAATAGTGAACACAAATAAGCAATATTGGCAGTGCTTTAATTCACAGGTCAATGTTAATGCAACTGGGTCACTTAAAAGTGATCACTGAAGTGGCCATACAAACAGAATTATTTGTGGGGAAAGGGATAGTCATTTGTTTGAGATGCAGGCAAATTGTTCCTTACCTTATCTGCATTCAAGAACTTCAGCAAGTCTACCACTAAGCCTTCATTGTGTATTTGTTCTTGTCCCACAGTCTTTGTCTTAGTAGCATTTGTCCTGGTCTTCTCACAGTTGTGTTGAGGTTGCCTCTTCCATCATAATATCAGACCCCATTACTTCACATAGGTGTACATGACAACATAATGTGGGGCTCAATGATACTATGAAAAGTTCAGGAAAAACACAAGTGAATGATAATACAGAGGGGAAAAACAAGCTTAAGGTTTTTACAATCACAGCCTATAAATGTGAGGTTTGAGGATTTGTTATCGTGTTGAATCCCCTTCCCCCCCTCCAGTTTTGAATATGGCATTTTCTTACATCTCTTATCATACCGTGAAACACTCAAAGTTTCTCACAGAGCTCTGAAAATTCTTTTTTTTTTTTTTTTTTTTGGAAAACTGAAGAGGAAAATGATGAGTATTCTTAATTGCCGTATTGGCTATATCCAATCATCACATCAATCCTATGTGACAGGCACAAACTCCATTTATTCTTGTGTACTTCCTCCGCTTGTACATGAAGCATATTTGAAAACTTTCTGGTTTGAGAAGCCTTCAGCCAAATTCCAGTTACCAGGTACCTGCATTCAGATGTCAAGGTAAATTTGGAGTTTGATTGAAGGCCTCATCAATCTGAAAAGTAGCATGTAATGGGAGGTAGAAGGGATAGCACAAGAGCAAGCTGTGTTTGGTCCCACCACGGACAAACCGAAGCATGGTGTGGTGTCTAAATTCAGTCCATGAGTTCTGGGAACTCTGCTTCCCTTCTTTTGTTCTTTTCTGTCTTTAAAGGGATTGTTTCCATCATATCTCATATTGGAATCTTTATTTTTTGGTATTAAGTTCGCAAGTTATAGTTGGCTAACTATTAATTAAAACTATTGATTATAATTAGAACTGTGCAGGTCTATGCACTGCATTTACAATGCATTCCTAAGCAGAGTTCACACCCTTCGAAGCCCGCCGATTTCAACAGTCTTCGTATAACTGTTTGGAATAATTCTGTTAAGGATTACACTGTTAAAAAGAAAACTAGATTTTTTGTATCTGTACGTTTGGATACATTGAGTTGTTTGATTATATTTAAAGTTCGTCTGAATCATCTGCGTCAAGCTTGGTTGCTGAACTTCAAGAAAAACTTCAGGAGGAGAAACAGAAGTTTTTGGAGCAGCTTGAAGAACATGAGAAGAGGAAAAATGAGGAAATGCAAAACATTCGAACATCACTCACTGCAGAACAGCAGGTAAAATTGACTGATTATATATGCTTCTCAGGGCCAGGGGGGATTAAAATAACTTAGAGCTGCTGCTGCTGCTTTTTTTTTCCTGGGGGGGGGGAGATGTAGCCTGGGGAGCAGACAGTCATTCCTCAGAATTCCAGATTTTGATGGTATCCTGTTGGTTTCATTTGTAAAGGAATGACTGCCTAACTTTAAAGGCTGGTACAGCCAGTCTTAGGCTGTAAATAGGGATGGACACAAATCACATTTTTGTGGTTCAGTTCATGGTTCGTGGCTGGACCACAAACTGATACTCCAGTTTGTGAATCAAACCGGTTTGTATCAGTTCTTTGTATTTTTTATATGTATGAGTGTCTGTGCGTACCTGGAAGTCATGGTGACCTCTGGTGACTGACCCCTACTGGGGGCCTGGAGGATATTCAGAGAGGTGGCTGAATAAAGCCTGCCCCCTCCTCTGGTATTTCGATCTAATTTATTACAAGAGCCAGTAAAACAATACAATTCTGATATAAGAGAGATTAAAACAGTAATAACATAGCAATAGTATAAAAACATTAACAAGCGAAAATTAATAAAATTAGTAAAATATAATAATAATAATAGAATCATACAATTTTCCCAACTAAAATAAGTTTACATTTCCTAATAGCTAAGAAACAAAATTTTGCCACAGTGTAAGTTACTGAACTCTGAATGTCTTCTAGGAGGAATTTACGAAGGACTTCTGGCCTAAAATCAAGATAAGGCTGCAGGGGGCTAAATCTAGACAGAAGGGGTAGTATAAGATGATCTCATTCCTCCTGATAGAATCTGCAGAATAGTAAGACATGAGTAACTGATTCCACCATATTAGCCATGCATGGGCATATACGTTCATGCATCAGAACTCGAGTGAATTTACCTTGCAGTACAGCAGAAGGGAGTGCCTCAAAACGGGCTCTGGAAAAGGCCCATCTATAGGGCTCATAGGTAATGTTAAATAAGGGGCAGTAGTAAAATTAGGCCAGGATTTTAGATTTCTGAAGTTCTTGGGTAGCGAAGTTTCTTCATTTTGTAATTCAATGTCACAAAGCCTCTGTGCGATAGCTGTTCTTGCCTTGTATAGGCTTCATAGAAGAGATCTTCTGGGAATAAGCCAATCTGATTTCTTATTAAGAATTTGTGTGGACCAGGCAGGGTAAGGGTCCAAGGCTAAAAGGTAAGGTATTAAACCCTCTGGGTTGTAATAAATTTTTAGCCAGAGTGTTCTAGCCTGCTCCCAGACCTTTGTTTCAACTCTGAGTAGCCCAGCCTCTTGCCTAAGTGTTACATTAGAAGTGTTTCTAGGAACGCCAAATAGAAATCTAAGGAATTTAGATGGAACCCTTTCAGGCATCTTTAGATTGGCAGAAAGTCTATTTGTGAACCATACAGGAGTTGAGCCAATGATTTTGCCTGGAAGGTTTTTAAGGCTATGGAGAGAAAACCTGCACCTTTCCTTCTAAATAATCTAAGAAGGAGGTCTGCCATCCAAGTACTTGCCAGAGTTGACCCTGCTTAGCTTCCAAGATCTGACAAGATCGGGCTTGCACGGGCTATTCAGGTCAGGGCCGGTTTGTATCAGTTTTGAGCCATTTAAACTCTCTGTTTTCTGCTCACTGCAAAAAGCAGTGGCGAGCAGAAAGGGGGCTTAAATGGCTCTGCTGCTTTCCACTGGGAGCAGAAAGTGATTTAAATGGCTCCAAGCCATTTAAACTAAACAGCTAAGTTATAGGGAGCTCCACTGGTTTCTGTGAAGAGCAGAAAGCAGGGGTTTAAATGGCTTGGAGCCATTTAATTCCCTGATTTCTGCTCTTCACAGACCGCCATGAACTGCATCAAAATTCATGGAAGTTCACAGTGGCTTTTCAGTTTGTGAAGATCGCTTTGTGAACAACAAACTGGCCAAAATTTATGATGATCCTTAGTTCGTGAGCCAGTTTCTGCCCATCTGTAACCGTAGATACTGGCTTCATATACACCTAACTAGTCATTGCTGTTATGAAATTTCTGTTCATTTCAGTTGAGTTTTTAAAGGGCTCCCATGCAAGTTTCTCAACCATTCATTTTCACCATGTCAAATATAAGTCAATAATGTAATTTCAGAACTGTTTGTGGTATTCAAAGCAGACACTGACATCAGTGGATTTAGGATTCCTACACCTCATGATATTGTGTTAATGATAGGTCAGTGATACAGCTTTAGAGAAGATATAAATTGGGATGCATTCCTGATTAATGATTCAAATAGTAAATACTGTAACTTGATTTTTTAGCTGCTTTAGTGTGATTTGGGAAGTTGCAGAAATCAGCATTTTATTTCTGTGCGTCATATTGCATTACTGAAAATACTGTTATATTTGTATTTCCAGACTACCTTCAATACTGTTCTAACAAGAGAAAAAATGAAAAAAGAAAACATAATAAATGATCTTAGTGACAAATTAAAAATGATTACACAACAGCAAGAAAGGGATAAGGGTAAGCACAATATTGTACATTCATGTAAGTAGAATCCAAATAATTGTTCTGCAGTATATCTGAATATTACATTCTAATCTTTGCCTGCCTTAGATTTGATAGAAACTCTTTCTGAGGACCGAGCTCGTTTACTTGAAGAAAAGAAGAAACTTGAAGAAGAAGTTAATAAGCTGAGAAGTAGTAGTTCTATTCCATCAACTTATTTAGCTCCTACTTCAGAACCTTCTGGAGCTTGTGCAGCAGATTTTACAGCAGACACGGAGCGATTGACATCAGATGTACCTGAAGAGGGAAAAATGGATTCTGTAATGGAAACCAGCATGATGGCTGTAAAGTAAGTTGAGCAGGTTTTGTTCAAATGTATACATTTCTGAATGCTAGTGAACAAATCAGGCACTTGGGGTTAAACAGATTGGATCCAGTGGAAAAGCACCAGTGGAAAAGCACATGGAAGTAGTTGGGGGAGTTGATCATTCCCAAATCCCCTCATTCACTCCTTGTAAATATAATGCCTGTGCATTGACATGAACTTAATCCAGGTGAACAGGTTTATATAACTAGTTGCTGGGTTGCAATTATGAACACTAACTAGATAGTCTCACATTTCTATCTTGTCCTTTCTCCAAGGATTGCAGGGTAATGTACATAGCTCTATTCTCTCCCCAGGGTAATGTACATAGCTCTATTCTCTATTATTCTCTATTCTGGCACAGACCCTGATAACTGACAAAAATCAAAGGGAAAGTCATTTCATAGTGACTCTTCAGCCCCCAAAATCATTGTTGAATTAGCTGTGAAATTCACCACTGAGCTGTTGAAGAGTCATGAAACAATAGGAAGACTTGCTTTAAATGAATAAAGACAAATACTTTGCCACCTAGGATATGTGGGAAAGTTGGTCACTTTTAAAAATTTAATGATCACCTAGAATGCATTATACAAAAATACTTACTAATATACATAATACAAGATACATTATAAATATATTGTAACTAAATACAATTCAATACCGTTTCTATCATAATTTAAGTACATCTCAAGATTTCTTCCCTCACATTCTGGCTTAATTTTATTCCAGTATATAAAGAATGGTTGCCAAATTTTATCAGATTCGTCTCGTATTTTCTTAAGTGTATGTAGTGATCCCAATTATGTCTTATTCCATGAATATAGCTATTCCACCCTTAGTTATTAGTTTTTTGCCTACTTCCTCCTTATGCTTCTGTAATGTTTTACTGCTACTTCCTGGTGGTTTGTTTATTTACAGAAGTTTATGGTGGAATGGCAAGGAGCTGCAGTGGCTCAAGTGGTTAAGACGCTGAACTGCAGGCTGTGGAAGGTCAGTAGTTCAGCAGTTCGAGACCCGGGTGCTGCATGATGGAGTGAGCTCCCATCTCTAATTCCAGGTCCTGCCAACCTAGCAGTTCGAAAGCAAGAAATTGCAAGTAGATAAATAGGTACCACTTCGGTGGGAAGGTAACAGCATTCCGTGCGCCTTGGTGTTTAGTCATGCCGGCCACATGACCATGGAAATGTCTTCGGACAGCGCTGGCTCTTCGGCTTTGAAACGGAGATGAGCACCGCAACCCTAGAGTCGGATTCGACTGGCTTTCGAGCAAGGGAACCTTTACCTTTACCTATGATGGAATGGAAGGTTAAAACAAACTCCTATTGCGTATAATTAAAATTGTTCATGTTCTTTTCTCAACTAGATATTGCTTTAATTGTTGTTAATACAATAAAATTTTGAGGATTAGAGGTAAACATTACATATGCAAATCTGAATTGTATGTGTATATTCATGCATGCATACACACACACATATCCCACAACCTTCATTGTATAATCACAGAGATATCAAGGTTTCATTTCTTGGTAATAAAAGGGAAGTCAAAATACCAATACAAAAATGAAATTGAAAAAAAAACCTCATGCAAACTGCAAGTATGTAATTATTTGAAAGGTAAATAGTATTATGAAAACTGAAAACCATGAAGAAACAGTAAGATGAACCATTTCTTTTTTAAAAAAAAGACTAGTCATGAAAGCTTGGGTAAATACCTTCTCCAATCAGAGGAACCAACCACATATTGCTAACACAAATGACCATGTGACCACTTGGGAAATGTACATTTGTGATAATACAAGTGACAAGACAACATCATACAAAACTTTACCAGTTGGTAAAACTTGTTGTATTCATTTAACAGTACGGCAGATGTAGCATATCCAGGAAATTTAGGAAAGCTTAACCTGGAATGTCAGGATTAATTGAATACTGATGTTCGTTTTAGAGTAATGTGCATTTATTTAAATTAGTATGGGTTATAGTAAAGTAAAGGGGGAGCTGTGGTGGCTCAAGTGGTTAAGACGTTGAACTGTAAGCCGTGAAAGGTCAGTAGTTCAGCAGTTCGAGACCCGAGTTGCCGCATGACGGAGTGAGCTCCCGTCTCTAGTTCCAGCTCCTGCCAACCTAGCAGTTCGAAAGCAAGAAATTGCAAGTAGATAAATAGGTACCACTTCGGTAACAGTGTTCCGTGCGCCTTGGTGCTTAGTCACGCCGGCCACATGACCACGGAAACATCTTCAGACAGCACTGGCTCTTCGGCTTTGAAACGGAGATGAGCACCACAACCCTAGAGTCGGACTCGACTGGCTTTCGAGCAAGGGAACCTTTACCTATAGTAACTGGAAAAGTGGGGGTTGGTTCCCCATTGCTCCTTTGTGCTGCAGTCTGTCCATACCATGTTCCATGATGTTCCAAGGATTCCCAAGCCCTCAGAAGCGACTTGGGGAGGAAAAGAAAGCTACTGAAAAAAGGAGCTAATGGCAAAGATCCATCCAACCAGTGCAGCACCGCTTTTAGTTTTCTGGATCCAAGCTTGTGTCAAGTAACCAGAGACATTCTTGTTAACAATTTGACTTTTTTTTTGTTTAGTGAAAATGCTCAGATGTTGTCTGAAGAAAAGCAGAGGATAATGTTGTTAGAAAAAGTGAGTAATTACTATTTATTGCAGGTTGAAGTGGTTCCAAAATATTTAAAATTTTTAACTTAGATATAATATTTTTAGTTATAAGACCTGATGTGTCGTATTGCTTCTTCTCTATAGTTTTTGTTCTTGATTACTATGTTACTTTAAAGCTTTGATTACTTTTCTGTTAGTTGGTTTATTTTATATAATTCGATTTATTGTTTGGTGAGTATTTGTTCATTTGTTGGTTTATGATATATATAAAATGTTAAATTAGAAATATTAAAAAGAAAAATTAACTAATTCTCTCATTAACTATTTGTGAAGTGTGTTATGGATTCTCAGTTTTTGTATTCTCATCAAATTGCTGATTTAATTATCATAGCAAAAGTTTGTTCTCTGTGGTAGCAAAGTGGTCTGAACTATACGGGAGCTGTCACTTCCTCTGGTGGCTGACCACAGTATCAGTAAGAGAGGCAGAGCAAGGGATAGGACTATTCCTCTCCATTTTTTGCTTCCCTCCTCTAGAGAAAAGCAGGACTGATTTTGGTCAGTTCAGTCAAAGGAAAATTCCTTCCAACTGAAGGGTCAGTTCTCTGATTAGTTATATCAGCCACTTAAAGGGAGGGGACTTTGCATGGGTTTCAATCTGTTGCTTGCTTAGAGATTTACAGCTGAATGGCTTCTTTTTTCCACAGCAGCTCACAAATGTCACTGCATTAATAGTTTGGTTTTTTAAAATATGTGAAAGTACCTATTTCGGGAAAGATAAATAATTGTATCAATATTCTTAGGCATTGGCTTCATCCCACAATACATGCTGCAGGGTTTTCCCCCCAATTCAGATTAGAGAAATAAGGAGCCTGAATTCAGAATCAAGCGTAGGGGTAGAGGCGGCTTAACGGCGCTGCGAACGGACGGGTCTTGGATCGTCTCCGACTCGCTCGTCTCCTCTTCGTTCTCCTTGGAGGTACCCGGCGATCGGGTGAGCTCTGCTTCGCTTCCTGGAGGGAGGTGAAGTAGCACGGGGCATTGCCGCTGGCCCCCCCCCCCCGTTGATGGCACGGGGGTGACGCTGGTTTGTCCCGAAGCAGGAACGAAGACCTGGAGGAACAGGGCTTCCATGTTCCCAGAGCAGCAACCAGCCGTTTTAAAAGTATTTAAAGCAAGTAGCACATTGTGGAGCTGCGGTGACTCAAGTGGTTAAGATGCTGAACTGCAGGCTGTGGAAGGTCAGTAGTTCAGCAGTTCGAGACCCGAGTGTGCCGCATGACGGAGTGAGCTCCCGTCTCTAGTTCCAGCTCCTGCCAACCTAGCAGTTCGAAAGCAAGAAATTGCAAGTAGATAAATAGGTCCCACTTCACAACAAACTGTTTAGAATGTTAGAGGCAAAAGCCAATCAAGTCGCATATGCAAACGACCTCTGTGTTCCGAGGCAATAGCCAATGAGGCTGCATATGCAAATAACCTCTGTGTTCTGACTGGCTATGGGGGCAGAAAAGATATCTCAGAAACCTGAACTTTATGCCAAGTGAAGAAAAGGAAGGAACTAAGAAGGTATGGAAAGAACTCTAAACATTACAAAAGAACGACGATTGAGTTATGGAAATGGAGAAGGAATTCTAGACATCTAAGGGAAGTTGAGAAGGAAGAAGAGGCAACAGAGAGATGGAGAAAGAATATGAGACAAGAGACTTATCTGTGTATAAATGTCCTTTCTCTTTAATAGATAATAGTTCCGAAAGAAAGGAATGATGACTATGAGTAACTTTGTAATATGTCGTGTCACAGTAATTGGGGGATTATAGAGTGATTATAATGAATTAGTGAAGGTGAAATGGGATTAATTAGATGATTGGGGTTATATTTGGCACTTAGGATAGAGTATAAGTTAGGTAATGGGATTTAAATGTATTTTGAATATAATTGTATTTTGTGTATTTAAACAGAGTTCAATTTGTGGAAAAAATGTTGATTTCTGGAGTTGTAGTAAGTGAGTGGCCTTAATAAGGTGTAGACTATTTAAAACTTTTGTGTAAAATCTGGTCATTCCATAATTAATGAATTAACGAGGGTTTAATAGGGGTATTGTGTTAATTTGTGATAATAATTTCTAGTTATGATTTGATTTTTAGGAAGTAATTGTGTTTTTATTGCATATTCATAGTTAGTGGATTGAGATAAAAACTTGGATGATGAAGAAAAAAGGCATATCAATGGAATATTAAAGGAACTATAATTGGAATTAGGGTGGTAATTAATCTAAATAATAAGTGTCAGTTATGGGGATAATTAGCTGTTTGAATCTTTGGTCTTTGGCTTCAGGTTAGATAATCTGAAAAAGTTACCAGATATAATATGGGAGCAAAAAGGTTTGAAATGCGCGATTTGAAATTATATTGGAACTAATATTATCTGCAAGAGATTAATGAATTTAACAAGTATGGTATGATTTTGTAGATGTGCCTAAAATATGTATTTGCATTTTCATGTGTCCTGTTTGTTTGTTTGGAAAATTAATAAACTGATTATAAAAAAAAAAGAGAGTAGGGGTAGAGGATGGAATTGTCCCCTTGACAAACACACACACAAAAAGAAGCTGCTGCTGTCCCTTTTGAGAGTACCAACCTGATATTTGGCATTTTATATGTAGTTCCCAGTACTCTGTCCGCAGCTGTGAGACAGTTTGCAGCCCCAGTTCCAAGAGAAGGGGTGAGGCGGGCATCCAGGCAAGAGTCCCTCCAACATCCCTACTAACTACCAACCCCGTATACAGTTTGCTTGAAATAATACACGCTTACATCTAGATTTCAGAAAAGTGGGGAAATAGCTTCCGGTTTTGGCAATCGCCATGGCTGCTGCTTCTCCCCGGACCTCCGGGAGACAGTAGCCAGAGTCTGCGGCTGGGAGTGGGCGCGATAGTCCGCGCCACCCCTGGAGCCCTTGTGATGGGTTCCTACCCATGGGGTGCTAGAGTCAGCTCTTCCACCGGCGAACCGGCTGGAGAAGGTGGGCTTCTCCATGCCCCAAAGATCCCGCTGCGGAGTGTCCCAAATGGGAAACACCGGAACAACCATTTGGTGGCCAAGCGAAATTAAATTGAAAGCGGATCTAATGTTGAACTGTGAGTTTGAGTTAAAGCAAGATTCACCAAAAATCTAAGCCGGGAACTTCCCTTTAAAAGCGAGGGGGGGGGACTCTCCCCCAATAAGAAAGAATAAGCAATTTTATGCTATAACAAAAAGGGGAGCGAACTATTGAAGCAAGATAGACTGAATTAATAAGCATTTAAGAACTTACCAAGCATATTAAGGAGTATCAGAGACTGTGATAACTTTTACAAACAGTAAACAGTCTCTAAAAATGGCACCCACGAGGAAGGATGAGAAGGAAAAACAAGTTAAACCAAAACTTCCTGTTGGACCTGCTGGACCAGCAAGTCCTGCCCCTAGACAAGACATAACTGCAGAGCTACAAAAGATGCTAACGGAAGCATTGCGACCCCTGCTGGAGCAAATAACAGCATTGCACGGCAAATTCAATGCACAGCAACTGCAACTGGCTGAGATAGCCATAAAAACAGAAAACACTGAAAAAGAAGTGGATGCCAACACCAAAAAATTGGGGGGGGGGAACTGCAGGTGATCGGAAAAAAAGAGTTTGATGGAAGAGTCTCAATTGTTACAGCTACAAATGGAGAGAGCAAGCTATGTCTTAAGGTTTCAAGGTGTTCCTGAAGATAAGACTGAGAATCTGAAACAGACTATGTGTGATGCATTAGGCCCTTTGGCAGATATAAAAGCGGACACATTACAAAGCGAAATAGATATGATCTATAGTTCTTATCCTGAATTTATAAGAAAAAATAATCTGCCGGGGGAAGTGATTGTGAGATTCTCGAGAAGACAAGTGAGAGACCAAATTCTCAAAGCGACAAGTGGATCTACCTTGAAAATCAGGAACAAATAAATAAAAGTGTTAAAGGACATACCATTTGAAATAAGGAGGAGGAGGAAATATAGAGACCTAGTACTATTTCTACAAAAGAAAAGCATTCCCTACAGATGGATGACACCCGAAGGCACAATCTTCAAATGTATGGATAAGAAAGAAAAAATTGACTCTGTAGAAACGGCACAAGAATTTTTGCATCTTCACAGCCGTTCACCAGGGGAGAAAGAACCCGAGAAAGAAGACAGCACCAATGAAAGTGAAGAAGGAGGAGCAGCAACATAATCTGACGAGGATCCAGACTCTAAGTTAGGGGCAGCTGCCCCGAAGACAAGCTATCATTTGAGAAAACATGAGGATAAGAAGAAATGAGATGTTATTACGCTCTGAAAACTCTATATATTTTAGTAATTAATTCTTATAACGCTTTTTAAAATAGATCAAAACTAGAGGTGATTTAAGTCATTATATAAGCTAAAAATAATTGATAGATCACCACAGTCAATGTATTGTTATAGAACAAGGAGCTTAAAGCTAATTTTGATAAGTTGTATGTATGACCACCATCTCTTGGGTTTTTAGTGGGTTTTCTTTACTTTATCCCTTAGTAAGTAGTTACCCTTCCCCTATTTACATAAACACAATCAGAAATATATACAAAATATAGATTCAATAAGGACCATAAAGTAAATTGTTGAGAAGTAAAATCAAAAATTTCCTTCTTTGCTTCTTACTTTTGTGAATACTGTGGGAACACAATCAAAGAAGGAAATTTTTGGACCATAAGTTTATTTTATAATCACTGGGCTAGTGATTGCACTTTAAAGGTCTTATGTGCATATTTATCCTGTGCCTGGTGATTTTACTTCTGAACAATTTACTTTATGGTCCTTATTGAATCTATACTTTGTATATATTTCTGATTGTGTTTATGTGAATATAATTATTAACCATCTTGCCACATATGTATGACCTCTGAGGAAGTCCTATTTAGCCGAAACGCGTAAGGTCAACTTTTTAAGCCCTTGATATTGTTATGTTTTATATACATTGGTTGTAATTGGGCCCCTATATATGTTTTAAAATTTGTTATTATCAATAAATACATGTGCCTTTTTTATGGAAAGGTTTTAATATTGGCCCTCCTTTTCACTAACCTTTGTTTGGTTCTGGTGATCAGATTCAGTGCCATGGCAGTACTAATGTACAGGTGGTTCTTGAGGTAGTAAACAGGTAGACTTCTGAGGATTTCTTACCCTGGTTGACTGTTCTGCGAGCCAGTGTGGGAAAAATTCCTGACCTTCGTATAAATAAAATTGGGTTCTTGATATATAGGTGGTGTTGTGGTCCAAACCTTAAATATTTGTCCATACATTTATTTTCTACGAACATATCAGAAGCTACTTCTGAGACCTGGGGTGGGAGGGTTTACAGCTTTCATCTGGCATCGTAGATTAGGACCATAATTTATGTGACTTGAGTTTTTTGTATTAAAAAAATGAACTTCTGTTGAAATTTTGTGTAAAGAGGTATAGTGCTAATATAGTAAGCCATTTTTAAGTTTAAAAATTAAAGGTGTTTTTTTTTTTTTTTAGACACTGCAGTTGAAAGAAGAGGAAAATAAGAGGCTTAATCAAAGATTGGTAAGCACATATATGAAATGAAAAACAGTCAAATAGAAACTTCAGTAGCTCTTTGCAGCCTCGGAATATGTTGCCTGAGAAAAATGTGATGAACAGAAATTTCTCTCAGGAAGAGAGAGTGCTAGGGCAACTCTGTCTGAAAAGCTTGATTCTGTAAGTGTAGATAGGCCTAGGTTTACTAAAAGCTATCACTTGTATAAACTGAATTCAGTAAGTGAATTCTTACTGAATTCAGTAAGAAGCATATTATAAAAATTTGATTTCTGGTGGTAATTTTATACTAGCATGTCAAGGTCAGTATTTAGGTTTGCTAAATTCTCAGGAAGTGTAGCTCTGGCCAAATGCATTGTTCACAAAGCAACATTTCATATAATTTTATCAATTCAATTTTAAGCCATATTTCTCTTTGAAAAGGCTTTAATACAACAATCAGTCATTCAGAGTGCACAAGTAGTGCATATACTTGACAGACCTTTTTTCAGTAGTGAGAGCAAAGCAAGAGATGGAGAGCCATGCAGAACTAGAGTTTTCATGCATGCCTACTGCAAGGGTCAAAAGTGCAGTTCCAACTCTTTTCCAAAGTTCCAGGCAACTGTGCTCCTAAGCATAGCTATTATACTATTTTAGAAGAACTGTATGGATTTTATCAAGACAGGCCCCAAAGAGGTAACAACAGACCACCCAGGTCTTGGGTGGTGGGCCTTTCCTTGCTTACAAAAAACTCCCAGAAAAGAACAGTTTCTAAAACAACAACAGAGACACAAAGCCAGGGACTGTACCCTGCAGAAAAACCAAGATAAAAACACTGTTCTCATATCAGCAGAGAATACAACTATAGGACCTAACAAGCACAGCCTTTTTTTGCTAAACCAGTTGTTCACTGTTCAAAATTATATATATGCCATTGTTAACAACTTTAACAATGGAGGCCCAGGTAGTAGCCACTGCCAAGTCAGCCTTTTATCATCTTCAGCTGATTAGGCTGTTGGCTCCCTTCCTTGAATGCAAGAACTTGGCAACAGTGATCCATGCGATGGCCACCTCGAGATTTGACTACTGTGATGCTCTCTACATGGGGCTGCCCTTGTCCCAAATCTGGAAGCTGCAGCCAGTCTGTTGATGGGTCTCTCTACGTGGGAACACATCCAGTCTGTATTAAAAGCACTGCAGTGGCTGCCAATAGCATACCAAATTCGCTTCAAGGTGCTGGTTCTAACCTCTAAAGACATTTATGTTTTTTGTTGTTGTTCAGTTGCACATTTATGGTTAAGGTGTGGCATATCTAAGGGACCGCCTTTCCCCATACGTTCCCCAGAGAGCACTGCGTTCAGGGGCCCTAAAACGGCTGGCCCTCCCAGGCCCTAAAGATGCCAGGCTGCCGATAACCAGGCCAGGGCCTTCTCAGTGGCAGCTCCTTTCTGGTGGAATGTGCTCCCAAAGGAGATCATAAAACATCATAACAAAAGCCATTTAAAAGGAACGTTCCATTTAAGTGGCTTTTGCAAGCAGTGCATGCAAGTGAAGTCAAAGCAGTGAGTTCACCACTTCTGGGTGAACTCGCTGCTTGGACTTCACTCACAGCTTGCAAAAGCCATTTAAAGGGAGCACCTGGAAATCGGGAGGGGGAGCAAAAGGGATTGCTGAAATGGCTTGCATCTATTATTTCAGCCTAACAGCTGATGGGCACACCAGCCCCACTGTTAGGCTGAAATGGATGCAAGCCATGTCAGCAATCCTTCTACCCCCCCCCCCCCCCCCCTTTTTTTTTCTTTTTGAAAACCATGTGGAGGATCGTGGATAGGAATGGGCACGAACCTTGTTTCGCAAACCACGAACCAACTGTGTTTGTCACAAAATTAGGTCCATGACAAGTTTCGTGCTCATCCCTAGTCTTAACCCATGAGGATTAATTTTACTTGACACAAGAAAAAAAAATACTAATCAACTAATCTTGGCAAGAACATTCTGCCTTTCCCAGATATAACTAAAATTCTCCTGGTTATCAATAACTTATTCCAACTTTTGACTTAAATTTCTGCTTCTAATTATTTTGAAATCTAAGGAACTGTAATGATAGGAATGTGGAGATGGACTAAATTTTTATTTCTCATTTTTTGTCATGAACTACTCTCTAATTCTGTCCCATTTCACTTCAAAATAAGTCTTCTTGGTTTTCAATAAAACTTACTATCAAATAAGTATGCTTGAAAGTAGGGTTGCCCAAAGACCTGGAAGAAAATGTTCCATCCTTTTAATAGAGACTTAATGTATATAAAGGGCTAGCTGAAGTTTTTCATGGCATGAAGTAAATAACATCTCATTAAGCCTTTATTAGAGGGAGTGGTAATTTTTTTCCTCCAGGCAATTGGCAACCCAACTTAAGCGTGAAGCATTAATTTGTCATAATTAGCAATAAATTGGTCTTTCCTCATTGGGAATAATTTCTCATGGGAAAGTCTGCTTCATCTCTTGATTTGTGTTAAATTGTACACCAGCAAAACTACAAAAGCAAAAAAGTGTTTAGATGTCTGTTTAAGGAGAGTTTGTTTGGTCATAACTCACAGAATTTTCACAAGGAAAAGCCATAATTTAATTATTACACAAGTAAACAAGCATAGGTTAAATCTGGTTTTTGCCAGTCTTGTTAGTAATGATAATGACTGATTTTAGAACTGCTAAACAAGTAGCCAAGACCATGACAGCAATATTTTTTTAATCTTCAAGATTAGGGTTACCATTTTTTGAAAAGCAAAAAAAGAGGACATATTTCCCAGCTGACTACTTCAAACAAATGATCACTATGACAAATCTCACTTTAAATACCCCTACTATTATAGCTGTGATAATTGCTCCTAACTAGGAATATTCCTAACCTTCCAACCCAAAAAGAGGATATTTTCATCCATTTTTTAAAAACAGCCCCAAAGAGGATGGGCATTGGGCACCAAAAAAAGAGAACATCTGGTAACCCTATTCAAGATACTGTCAACAAACCTTCCTTTTATTTACATCACAATAATAATTCTTTTTTTTAAAGCCCCCGGAGGGGATTTTTTTGTCAATCTTTTAACCCTTTTAACCATCCCCAGTTACATTTAATTGCCCAATAACAGTGCCCCCCATCATCCCCTAGAACCAAAGTTCTCAAAGGCACAATTCAGAGTCGTTTAGCCTTTACTTCTTCTTCCGCAGTTTGTAGGAACTTTTCGGGGCTGATGCCCCCTGCTCAGTCAAAGAGTCCTCACCAGACGAACCAGTTTCCAGCTCTCCACTGAACTTATCGTTCTCTTCTTTTTTTCTCGTCCTCTAGCCTTCCCAGCTGCTCCTTTAGAAACTCTTGAGCTTTAAGAACAGAGTCAATCTTGACCTTCTTCTCCTTGATCTTGAATATTACTCCTTCTGGAAACAGCCATTTATATCCAATTGAGTTTGTTTGGAGGAAAAACACAAGTTCTTTGTATTTCTTTCTGCATTGTCTTACTTCAAATGGAATATCCTTTAGCGTTCTGACAGCATTCTCCCCCTCCTTCAGGGGTGTCGCAGCAACTGCTTTCAGGATAGCATCCCTGACGTGCCTCTTCGAGAATCTTACTACCACAATAATAATTCTCTGATTATATGTCAGATGTTTATAACAAGGAAGAGTTCTGAAGTGTGTTCTCAGCTCAGTCTCCAAATGTACTGTGAACTCGAAGATTTCAGTTCAGTTTCCCATTGATCAAGTTCTATTTTAGGGTCTTTTTTCTTGTCTTTCTGATGCAATAAGCAGTCAAATCACCTCTGCTCAGTTTTTCACTGATGCATTCTTTGTCACTGAACATGGAAGATACTAGCTAAGTTACCTAAATTAAGGCAGAGATTCTAAAAAGAATGGGGAGTTTCACAGAGGCACCATATTCATTTGTGAGTTCTATACAAACCCTGCACATATTATCTTGGGTTGACTCAGTTCATTTAGATCATATACTACCTTCTAACTGATATATCATAACAATCAGGAAGGGTACAGTGGTAGATTTTTCTGCTCTTCACTTTGCATGTGTAAATTCTAATCCATGTTGATTATTGTAAATACAGAAACTGAAGAGATAGATCTTCTTCGTGGTCTCTGTGCATCACACTTCTGGGATATAGTGCGCCTGCGCCGACCTCGATCGGTTCGTCTTGAAAGTGAAAGGGATTTTCGCCCCCGCTCCCCAGTCATGACCAACGGAGGGGCACGACAATCCCGCCAGTTCTCTTCTGACCACCATGCTGGTAGGATCTTCTCCGCTTCGGTCGGTAAAAAATTTGGGCTTTTAGGCCTATTCCTCTTTTTTCTTCGAAGTTTCTTCGTTTTCTTCTTGTTTATTTTTTGTTAAGTGAAAGGACTTTGTTTCTACGGATTTATTTCCTTTTGGACTCTGTCGTGTGTTCCCCCCCTCTCCCGGCCTATGGCCAAGAGGTGGGGTTTCTTTAAATGATGCCTTAAGTGCAGCAGCAAGATTGCCCTCCCAGACGGACCTCGGAGAATCGCACCGAGTGAACTCTTGTGCTCATTGCGCAAAGTTTTCGAAGCAGACAAGGAAAAACAGAGCTGCTAGACTTTGCGTTGCACTTTTGGAGTTAGCGCTTTCACCAATGTTGTCACAGGACACTTTGGGGCATGTGTCAATGTCGACTACCGCCTCGGCATTGTCAGCTGTGCTGTCCCCAATATCGACTCACGTGGATATCAACCGCCCAATGCTGAAACGCTCAGCCCAGACATCTCAGTCCTTAGCCCATACTCCCTCCAAAAAATGCAGAGAAGGCAAGGACGATCAGCCAGTCAAGCATAAAAAGCATAAGAAAAATCCCCCTATGCAATCTCCGCTGACCCCGCGGAGGGTCTCGGAACAGAATCCTATGGGGGCTGCTTCCCTTGACTTTTCGAGCCAAGAGCAGCCACAAGGTGTACCTCAGTCGCCTTTGCTGCATCCTATCCAGCTCACTGACTCTGAGCACAATATGGACTTGACACAGATCTCTTGGTCTTCCAGTGTCGAAAGTCTGCACTCAGACTGTGGAGCCGATGCGTTTGTCCGTCCTTCACAGCTCTCTCCTGATGATCAAGACTGACCTTTGGCACCGATCCATCCACCACCACCGCTCTCCTGGGACCAATGGCAGTGACAATACATGTATGGGGCCTATCCATTTACGGGCAGTATGCCATGGTTCCCACCCCAACCAGTGCAGTGGGAACGTCAGTACACCTCTTCACACATCTCCCGGTATCGAGATCCTCCATCGACGCCAGAGTTCGTGAGGCCCCATCTGTCGAGACCGACAGGCAAACCTTCCAAGCCATCGCACCCGGCAGTTCCAAAGTTTAAAGAGCCATCGAACCCGATTCCATCGATACCGATGCTACCTATGTCTTTTTCCGAGCTGTCTGAGCACTCCGCCTCTTCAGATGCCTCCTCCCAATCAGGGG
Source organism: Gekko japonicus (assembly GCF_001447785.1). NCBI lineage: Eukaryota > Metazoa > Chordata > Lepidosauria > Squamata > Gekkonidae > Gekko > Gekko japonicus. Next base: position 102,079 of record NW_015159776.1, read on the forward strand.
ACGAAAACCCCGATCCTCCAGTGGAACCCTCGCCGCCTCAACAATTGGGCAATGATCTTCCAATCTCCCCTTCGGAAGACTTGAAATCCTACGGAGATTTCATCAAGTGGATGGCTAACACGCTCACTCTGTCTACAGTACAGCCCCTGCCTACTGTGACAGACTCTGTGTTCGATATCGTCCAGATGGACACTTCTACAGCTACTGCGTTACTGATTACTTCGGTCCGCCTTCAGGCAGCTAAAGTCCCATGGTCTCACCCGACATCTACACCCGTCTCGAGCCGGACAGTAGATCATATGTATAAAGTGCAGGAGCAG